>NC_081156.1:36341776-36364276 GCF_012432095.1 Onychostoma macrolepis
TTGATGAAGCCACGTTCATCATCATCGCTGCAAGTTTTTCTGATCTCGAGCAGAGACGCGGCTCGTTATGCCGATTATACGACGGATGTTTAATACAGTCGATGCTTTTCTGGTCTGGACTCAAACATGCACTCAAAGAGACGAGAGTAAAGTGCTGCTGTCCACAGACGTCATCTCAACACCATCACTCCGCTCTCACAGAGATGGATTTTTTACGAGAGAGCCCATTAATTATTGAAAAGCTTCCCAGGCATTGTGCGTTTTACTCTCGGACCTCATGTTAAGTGCAGTTTGGAGCGTCGTCTTCCGGGAGGGAGGCCTGCAAAACCTCCACGGCCAACGGCCAGGAGTCAATATTTACTCCGGAAAACAGATTATTCCAGGGCTGCGAGCAGGTGTGTGGCGATCCGATATCAGTCGCTCCACATCTGCTTTTCACACTCGGACGATGATGATCGCCAGAGATCTCATTCATGACTAGCAGGAACGTTTGAGACGCTAAAAAAGCAGCACAGAATTCAAAGGTGAGTTGAGGAGCGAGTTTGTCCTCATCATCAGAGCAGCGAGTGAAACAGAGTCTCAGTAATCTCCTCTAGCGGGTTATCGGTGCGTCCAGACATTCGCTCAGGTCACGACCCGCTTACGTGCCAGATGTTGAGTCGCTCCACAAACACAGTTCGACACGGGATCATAAAACAGCAGCTAAAGACCCACGCGAGCATATGCTAGCAGAACGAGCTGCGCTTTAACTGTGCAATGCGCCATTAGTTCCAAACAGAACGCCGTCTCTTCGCAGGGGTGCCGCTAAACGCATGCTAATGTGCAGATAACATGCAGATGGCACCGGTGCTGTCAGGTCCTCAAAGCTAAAGTGCAAGACGAACATGCTTCTTATTTCCTTCGCTCGAGGAAACGACCGAGGAGGAGTTGGGCTTTGCTGTCAGAATTCAATCAAGACACCTTCAGAGATCCACGACACGCTTGAGAAGAGGCGACACGTCCAAAAATAGAGGAACATGTGATTATCCAGCACACACACACACACACACAGAGATGACAGATACTCACCACACTCGTTTCTCTTTTTTTCTAGATGTGTTTGAGCTTCATGTCCTGGTTTTCATAATCCTCAGCGGTCTGATCCGGTATTCCTACAATCAGACACGACATGGCAGATTTAAATGAACAAATATTATATAACATACAGGAAAGATTGTCTAATAAAGCGGTGAGAGACTGTGCCGTACACTGATTTTAGCAAGAGATACGTTCTCAGATACAGACTGATTTCTGAAGAGTCGAACACTGTGAGGCTTTCTCAACATCACAAACACGATCTGATTACTTTACGCTGTTATAGATCTGAACTGAAGCAACGCTGAACTGACCTGAGTCTTATGGAATCTGAACTCTCCATAATTTCCATAATTCATTCTGTTATTTTCCTGTTTATTACCGTGAAGCTAATTTTACACAATCTCCCCCGGTTTCACAGACAAGGGTTAATCTAGTCACAGACTAAAATGCTTGTTAGAGCCGTCTCAACTGAAAATATCTTGCTCTGACATATCTTAAAATACATCAGTGCCATTGTTGCGTCTCAAGATGCACACCTGTAACGTTTCCTTCTAAGGCATTTTGATAAAAGCTGCTTAAATATCTTAATTTAACTAAGGCCTAGTCCTGGCTCAAACTAAGCCCCGTCTGTGAAACCGAGCCTTTGTATTATATAAAGCACAATAGAAATAAATGTGGCTTGACTTGAACACATGTGACTGTACAGTGGGGGGGGGGGGGATTATTTGATCCCCTGCTGATTTTGTACGTTTGACACTGACAAAGATATGATCAGTCTATCATTTTAATGGTAGGTTTATTTGAACAGTGAGAGACAGAACAACAACAACAAAATCCAGAAAACCGCATTTCAAAAAAGTTATAAATTGATTTGCATTTTAATGAGTGAAATAAGTATTTGATCCCCTATCAGTCAGCAAGATTTCTGGCTCCCAGGTGTCTGTTATACAGGTAACGAGCTGAGATTACGAGCACTCTCTTAAAGGGAGTCTCAGTTTGTTACCTGTATAAAAGACACCTGTCCACAGAAGCAAGCAATCAATCAGATTCCAGACTCTCCAGCATGACCGAGACCAAAGAGCTGTCCAAGGACGTCAGGGACAGGATTGTAGACCTACACAAGGCTGGAATGGGCTACAAGACCATCGGCAAGCAGCTCGGTGAGAAGGTGACCACAGTTGGTGCGATTATTCACAAGAAACACAAAATAACTGTCCATCTCCTTCGGACTGGGGCTCCATGCAAGATCTGACCTCGTGGAGCTTCAGTGATCAGGAGAACGCTGAGGAATCAGCCCAGAACTACACGGAGGATCTCGTCAATGATCAGCTGGGACCATAGTCACCAAGAAAACAACTGGCAACACACTACGCCGTGAAGGACTGAAATCCTGCAGTGCTCGCAAGCTCCCCCTGCTCCAGAAAGCACATGTGCAGCCGTCTGAAGTTTGGCAATGATTCAGAGGAGAACCGGGGGAAAGTGTTGTGGTCAGATGAGACCAAAATCCAGCTCTTTGGCATCAACTCAACTCTCCGTGTGTGGAGGAGGAGGAATGCTGCCTATGACCGCAAGAACACCATCCCCACCGTCAAACATGGAGGTGGAAACATGATGCTTCGGGGGTGTTTTTCTGCTGAGGGTTCAAGACAACTGCACCGCATCAAAGGGACGATGGACGGGGCTGTGTACTGTCAGGGCCAGGGCATTGAAAATGGGTCATGGATGGGTCTTCCAGCATGACAATGACCCAGAACACACGGCCAAGGCAACAAAGGAGCGGCTCAAGAAGAAGCACATTAAGGTCCTGGAGTGGCCTAACCAGTGTCCAGACCTTCATCCCATAGAACATCTGTGGAGGGAGCTGAAGGCTCGAGTGTCCAAACGTCAGCCTCGAAACCTTAATGACTCGGAGAGGATCTGCAGAGAGTGGGACACAATCCCTCCTGAGATGTGTGCAAACCTGGTGACCAGCTACAAGAAACGTCTGACCTCTGTGACTGACAACAAGGGTTTGGCCACCAAGTACCAAGCCATGTTTTGCATAGGGGTCAAATACTTATTTGATCCCTTTGAGACCTAACCCTAACTCATTATAATGCAAATCAATTTATAACTTTTTTGAAATGCGTTTTTCTGGATTTTGTTGTTATTATTCTGTCTCTCACTGTTCAAATAAACCTACCATTACAATTATAGACTGATCATTTCTTTGTCAGTGGACAAACATACAAAATCAGCAGGAGATCAAATTATTTTTTACCTCACTGTATATTATTACTGTTCAACAGGATATTCAATGAGACAAAAATCTAGAGACTAGTTGAATTTGCTAAAACAGTGTCTGAACATCTGTTTAAGATATTAATTAACATTAACCCATGCGTGTGCTGCCAAAGGAAAGCTAAGCAGAGGCTGATTGAGTGATTACGTTTAGAAGAAATATTATGAGACAAACGTTGTATATTTTTCCAGAATAACCTGCAGTGATGAAGCAATCGGAGTAAAACCAGAAACATGAATTAATGTCATGCAGCGCTGTCTGTCTGTCGATCAGAGACTAACAGCAGCATCTGAGCCTCTCTCACTGTATCTGAAGCGGTTATTTATCTCTGGTGCATCGAGGCGTATCTTATCTTACTGTTGCCTAGTCAACCACCTCTCTCTCTCTCTCTCTCTCTCTCTCTGCCCATCTCTCTCTCTCTCTCTCTCTGCCCATCTCTCTCTCTCTCTCTCTCTCTGCCCATCTCTCTCTCTCTCTCTCTCTCTCTCTCTCTCTCTCTCTCTCTGCCCATCTCTCTCTCTCTCTCTCTCTCTCTGCCCATCTCTCTCTCTCTCTCTCTCTCTCTCTCTCTCTCTCTCTCTCCCATCTCTCTCTCTCTCTCTCTCTCTCTCTGCCCATCTCTCTCTCTCTCTCTCTCTCTCTCTCTGCCCATCTCTCTCTCTCTCTCTCTGCCCATCTCTCTCTCTCTCTCTCTCTCTCTCTGCCCATCTCTCTCTCTCTCTCTCTCTCTCTGCCCATCTCTCTCTCTCTCTCTCTCTCTCTCTCTCTCTCTCTCTCTCTCTCTCTCTCTCTCTCTCTCTCTCTCTCTCTCTCTCTCTCTCTCTCTCTCTCTCTCTCTCTCTCTGCCCATCTCTCTCTCTCTCTCTCTCTCTCTCTCTCTGCCCATCTCTCTCTCTCTCTCTCTCTCTACTGCTGGCCGTGTTTGTGGATCCACGGAGAACCAGCGGCCGCTGGGAATATGGTTTCCATGGCAACCATCCAAACCAGCCAGCAGACCTGATTGGTGTCATGTGACCCTGAGGTCGAACGAATGTTCACTGATGCCGTTCATTACCTGATTCAATTCAATTTAAAATGCAACTACATGCAAAAAATCTAAAGAAAAAATAGAAATTGTTTTGAAATTTGCATAAAGAAAATTAAGCCTATTTTTAGGAAATATCTTTATAATGACATTGTTTTCTTGACAATTAAACATATGACAATCAAATTCTTATTACTTTAGTTTTAAAAAATGATGTGATAAATGATGTTGAAATGATATATGTTTAAGTACGATGCTGATTAATAATGACAATTATTGCGGTAATGAGAATCACTATTGAGAATAATGAGAACAACAAAAAACAAACCAAACTGTATATAAACAGTCAAATGTCCAGAAGCACTGCTGAGGTCCAGAGATCCGTGTAACATACGATAACATGAACACAAACACAGTCAAATACGTCATATATCGTTTGTCTCAATGCAGAAACAGCTCTAGATATTGAAACACTTCTTGCATTTGATAGAAATTCTTCAAAACATTGTTAATACACTGCAAAAAAATGCTTTTCTTACATAGATTTTGTGTCTTGTTTCCAACCAAGATATCTAAAAATTCTTAAATCAAGAAGGATTTTCTTGACAAGTAAACATTATTGTCGTTTTCAGAAAAACTAGTCAAAATTAAGTAAGTTTTTGCTTAGAACAAGCAAATAAACCATTAGACTAGCCAGCTGTGAACGCGTGATGCTTGATGTCAGACTCCACACTGTGTACAAGGGGAAGTTGACGGAGCTGACAGTAGCTGTTGTGTGGGGTTAGGGTTAGGCTCTAAAGCCGTCGTCTGTGCTGATTGGCCGTCTTACGGCGCGGGAACGAGCCTCCAGCTGTCGCGGGTCAGGACATCTGCGGAAGGACAGGCCGCGGGTCAAAGACAGGCAAATGACGGGCGTTGGGTTAGCGCAGGCCGCAAGCCGCTTACGGAGGGTGGCGGCAGCAGATTGCGCGGCTGATCGATGTTAAATGAAGCTTGCGCCAGTGCAGATGTGTGTGAAAACAACACTAATGCTTAACAGCTGAAACGCTCCAGTTCCTCTACAGACAAGCTGCAGACACGACCCCGAAGCGCAGCGTCTGTTGCAAGCGCGAGCATTCAAAGAGCACAGCAGCGTCAGCGCACACATTCACTGGGAATCCAAGCCAAAGCAGTAGAAACACATGTAAAGAGCATATAGAGTGGAAATATGAGTTAGGGTTCCAGTGCAGTAAATGCACACGCAAACGTCAAAATCAACAGAAACCAAATTTGAATTTGACTGGATTCACAGTTTGGGAGAAAGTGCAGTCATGTAGGGGTTCAAACACACTAGGCTTAATCAAACATGTTTTCAGTGTCTGCGTCTCAATATATGAGCACGTGAACTTCATCTCCAGAGCTGCTCTGAGAGTGGCTTCAGCTTTACTCTGAGAAAAAACCCACGTCAAACACACACTGATCTTCAGCACAAACCGCCAACATAAGAAATATATCACTACTGTATACAAAAATGTAGCCTACTTATCAATGTAATAATAATGATAATAATATTATTGAGCAATTACACAGACCCAATATATTTTCTAATGTATACAGTTCTGTTGTGCAGCATCTTATTTGGCTAAAAATAAAAATGCATTGCTCTGTTATAAATTAACTGTTAAATTCTCATATGACTAGATATTAGAAGGTTGATGAAATTTATTAAAAAGTTTAATTTATTTCATTAGACACCTTTTTTGATGCTGAATTTGTAGTAAATTATATAACACTGATTCCAGAAAAAAATTAAATGGAAAAGACAGAATTTAGCGAAAAATAAAATGGATTTCATAGGGCCCTAACTGAAAAGGTAGCTTATGGGGCAAAAAAAAAAGACAAAAAATTAAATAATTGTACAAAAAGTCCAGAAGAAAAAAAAATGTAATAAAAAAAGTGTAAACGTTTGTAGACTTGTAGACTTTACAGACAGAATTCAGTCCTGCCAATAGCACACACTGAAAAAATGATTCATTGAATTTACTCAATTTTAAGGTAAGTGGTTGCAATCTATTTATTTTAGCTACATTTAAATAAACAAATTTAGTTGACTAACTTTCAACATTTTAAATGTAGCTAAAATAAATTGTTTGCAACCACTTACCTTAAAATGTATTATAATTTTGTTCAGTGCATTGAGGACATATATAGTGCACATAAATCAGCAATGGAATATGCAGCTATACATGAGCATCTCTGAGTACGTTTTAAAGATTTAATTTCACTCTCCCAGCAAACGTGGTCAGATCCAGTGACTGTTTGACCCTCAGAAGCAGCGGCTCTTCTGACCCGTCCACGCCGCTCCAAGACCGCGAGCTCTATGGCGGCTGTAAATTCTGTTTAACATAAAAGTCTTTGATCCCGCAGAACAAATGGTAAACCACGGCTGTTCTGACGCAGAGCTCAAACCCCTGCAGGCTACAACTGGAAGCTGTCCAGAGATTAAATTTAACTTGCACGGCTTTGTGAGATCTTCCCGTCGGCTTCATCCAGCGCTCGCTAACTCTCACACGAGCAGAAACCTCAACCGTCCTTCAAACAAACATCAGTCTGAGCGCTTCCGAGGGTTGAATCAGCGCTGCACTGGTGAAGAGCGTCTTCTCTGGGACTCTCGGTGGAGTTTCTGGCGTGTTCAGCGCGGACAGATGGCGCGGCGTCATGCTGCAGACGTGAAGCTCGCCGGAACACACATGGAAAAACACACAAGACGGAGCGAGAGCAACGTAGGCAGCTGATGCAGTTTAATTTGGTGACAAGAAGCAGGTGAAATCCTCCTGAATGTCAGAATTGCGGTTTCTGTGCACCATTTAAATTATGCTGATTATGGTCAAAACTGATACATAGGACAAAACAAACGCTGGATTCTGATTGGATAAACACCAGACACGCAATCTGCATTAATGAGGTGTGAACGGCTACATCTCGTCAGCTCATAATAATAACGATCAACTGATATTTAGCTATTTTCAGATGATAAAAACACTAAAACAGTGTCAGTTAAACACCTACCGATTGTTAGGCCAGTAGGTGCACATTTTGAGTAAATATTTTAGAAATAATCAACATTCATTTCAGCAATCTCACATGCTGTCACTGAACCGAGTTACACATATATATACAGTATATATACACAGTGCGTGCATAATTATTATGCAAGTTGAAAATGTATCTTCAAGAATCTGGCACTAGGTTGCTCTTATCCTGAAAAGTCTGTCTTGCAGAGATGGACTAAAACTGAACTCCCAAATCTTTCTGCCAGATTCTTGAAGATAAATTCTTGAAAGAGTGATACAAGAGAATGTGGTGCTGGTCCTTCAAGAATCACTCTCAACTTATCCGTCTATAAAGCCTACGAAACAAAAATCAGTCTTCATGTATTTCACAACACTTCAGCATGCTATTCTTATTAAGTGAGGGTTATTGTTTAGGATTTCTACCCAAACAAAGCCTCTGAGAACCTGACAGCTTGCACTTCTGGAGACTAAATGGTTCCTGATGGTTTCACACCTAATTCTTCACCTTAATTCTTAATTGTTTTGCAGTTAACATGCATCTTTTCTTCTCCACCTGTTTTTGTCTGACCCTGCTGACCCAGAGAGCATTTCGCTGACCAATGGTCATGCCTTAACTTTGCTCATTCTAGTATTGCATCCATCTCATGGGCACTTAAAGAGTTTTCAGTCTGAGGTCAAAATCTCTTTTTGGCTCATTTTATCTATAAAGAAAACCTGCTGAATAATTCTGCGCACCTGAATATAAGGAGTTTTTCACTTCCGGCTTTCAGGGTCAATTATTTATCACTTATTATAAATGATTAAATACAACATGAAAAAAATCTGATCAGAATATCAATTTACATAATAATTATGCATGCACTGTATATATACACACACACACACATCAGGAGCAGACACCTGATCTCTAAATATCAATATTGACATTAGCCATTGATAAACCCATAATGGTCAACCGCTACACATGAACACACTATAGATTACAAGCTTTTGGTTGGATGTGAAGCTTCATAAAACGATATCTATGATCTCAAAATAACCTCCTCATATAACACGACTGAATATTATCAGATTGAAGACTCGTACGACCAACAGCATTGTGTGCATTTATCCAGAGAGAGTGGTTTATCACAGCTTTGTGATTAAGATTCAGTGTGTTTGTGAGGTTAACCGTGGCCCCCGCGGCCCCCTGAAGCCCAGACTAACGACGCAGGTGGATTAACGGCAAATGAAGCAAATCCCCTGCAGTTCATGCTTCGGAGCTCGACGGCGGCTCACAGACCGTCAGCGAGGAGCACGTGTGTGTTTGATTTAACTAGACTTCTTCACCTGATCAGAAAAACCAGCAGGCGAAGAAGATCTTTGGGCAGAAACGGAGAAAGACACTAAAAATAGCAGCGAGCGCTTGAGATTCATCCAGACACCAGCTCAGAGCGCTGACCGATGAATGAATAACAGACAGCTTTCCTCTGAACGGATCGGACACAGAGGACAGTTCTGCTAAATTAGCAGTTAAGATAATAACACGCCTGCAGACGTCATCGACATTCAATATAACGCTGGTGTGACAAAACATGCAGATTAATGCACACCTACACGTGTCATGAAGTGAAGACAGGGCTGAGTGAAGATCATTAGAACAGCAGATAAACAGAACGAACACAGTGAAGGAAGTACCGCGATGTCAGACGCTCATCAAAAGGACGAGCGCTCTTGCGTTCACATCCCTCCTGCACCGGAAACAGGCCTCGCAAAGCCCGGATCATCCTTTATAATCTGCTGTTATTACAAATGAGAGTATGACACACATCAGCTCCGCCCGAGAGAGAGCTCCATTGTGGGCTGCAGCGGGAATCAAAGGCCGGCGCGATAAGAAACGCTGCGTATATTCAGCACAAATCTCTCATTCACTCGTCTGACGCTTCCGTCCTCGTCGCACGCAGAGAAACACGTCGATTAAAGCCAGAGAACAGATCAAATATCAAGACTTACAGCACGAGTCACTCGTTTCAGCATTAAATCACAGGGACGTCCTGCGCTGTTTTAACCCTCGTGTCTTCTCACTGCAAAAAATGATTTTCTGTCTTAGTATTGTTGTCTTGTTTTCTAGTATAAATATCTCAAAATTCTTGAATCAAGATGCATTTACTTTACAAGTAAAATGACTATTATGTCTTGAAAAGATGATCAAAATTTTGTTAATAAGCTAAAATATCTTCCAATGATGCAAGAAAAATAATCTTGTTTTGCCTTTGAATTAAGATCATTTTTCTTACCTCACTGGCAAATATTTTTGCTTGTTTTAAGCAAAAACTAACAAAATTTTGATCATCTTTTCAAGACATAATATCTTAAGTCATTTTACCTGTCATCACAAATGCATCTTGATTCATGAATGTTTAGACATTTGTGACTCTGGAGCACAAAACCAGTCTTAAGTGTCAATTTTTCGAAATTGAGATTCATACAGCACCTGAAAGCTGAATAAATAATCTTTCCATTGATGTATGGTTTGTTGGACAATATTTGTCTGAGATACAACTATTTGTAAATCTGGAATCTGAGGGTGCAAAAAAATCAAAATATTGAGAAAATCACCTTTAAAGTTGTTCAAATGAAGTTCTTAGCAATGCATATTACTAATCAAAAATGAAGTTTTGATATATTTACGGTAGTAAATTTACAAAATATTTTCATGGAACATGATCTTTACTTAATATCCTAATGATTTTTGGCATAAAAGAAAAATCGGTAACACTTTACAATACGGTGACACTAATATGCATTAATTCATGCTTAACTAATGCACAGATAATCATGAGTTAATGTGTAACTCATGAAGAACTAAACCATTTATTAACAATTACTGCATCAGCAACTAATGAACATTCGATATGATTCATAGAGTAAGTAATCAATAAATTATTATCAGTTAAATGCGTCATAATATATTACTACCTAATAACTTATTTTATTAACTAATGAAGTAAATTCATATGTTAATTACCACATTGGGTCGAAGCCATGCCTTTAAACGTCCAGTTGTCTGCTTTAATGAATCATTAGCTAATGATTTGCATGGGTATCATTTTGTTATGACTTTACTTGTTGAGGCACTCGACTAACTAACTCATTCAAAATCTATAACCACAATGACATATTACTTAACAATTAGTTAATAGTCATGTGCCACAACAAATAAAGAAAACAAGACAAAAATACTAAGAAAATCGTTTTTTGCAGTGTATTCCTCAATCTATTTATCATCATCATCAATATGACAAGAAAAAAATACAAAAGTGTAAAAATGTCTTTTCTAATCATTGTTTTTGAATATCTGACTTCTCAATAAGTGTGAATGAGGTTTATTTCTCTCGCTGACGTCTGATGAGCAATGACCACGTGACGCATAACAAACATCAGTGACTCGCTGCAGAGCACGTTCACAATTAAACATCTCAGTCATTTACTGCTGGATCTGATCACAAAGCGTTCAGCAAACAAAATGCTGATTGTGGAACAACATGAGGGTGAATAAATGACAGGATGATCATTCTTGGGTGAACTATCACTTTAAAACAATCACCGACGTGACACACACTGTTCAAACCCTGCTGAGCACAAAAGAGAAACACAGCTTGATCATTTTAATCAGAATACAAATTTTGTTGCATGTTGATGGGCATCAAATTTCCATTTAAAACAGAGCAAAGTGAACTGTTTCACGCTTCTCCTGCTCGTCTCATTCATCTTGTGTTAATCAGAGGCCGGTAACGAGCTCGTTTGATCTCAGACTGACCTGCAGACTGACTGACATCCATCACGACACACACACACACACACACACACACACCTGAACCTGACACACTCCGCTCACAGACTGCACTTTCTCAACCCAGCAAGCTCAAATCTGATTGGCTGGATTTACTTCCTGTAGTAACTTCTGACAAACCAGCAGAATGAAGGTATTACCCTGTGTGTGTGTGTGTGTGTGTGTGTGTGTGTGTGTGTGTGTGTGTGTGTGTGTGTGTGTGTGTGTATTGTACTCTGGGCAATTTGGCCAAATTGCTTCTGATTCATAACTCTGAGGGCAAACAGCTGTAAAGCGGATCTTTCTGTGCATCAATTTAAGCGTGTTAAAGTTCAGCGCTGGTGAGCGGCGCTCCGTCGCAGTCGTTTTAAATAAATCAAGACGCTTAGCTGCCACTGCAATCTACGGCGGATCCTCTCTCCTGGATTATTATTTTATCTTTAATAAATCACACCGGCCGCAGCCACACTTATATATTTAGTTCTCACAAAATGAAACATTAAAAATACATCAGCGATGAACAAGGACAAATGTGTCTTGAGCACATCCCAGCGACTGAGACGAGGATCCGGCCGATAAGAGCTAGGTTAGTGGTTAACTAGTGTTAGTTAGTAGCTTGTAAACCGTGTAAAGCTGAGCAGCTGCACAGATGGAAGAGAATCTACAGTAAATCTCTCTGTGCTGCGCTCACGTATCACACATTACAGTAAGAACACAGGCAGATGGAATTACAGGAAGACTGAAATCACATTTATCATTCAAAATCACTCATAAGACGGTCTGAGGATGCTTCTGCCAAACCCTTGAAAAGATGCCCAGTTTGGCCGAATATTATCCTTGTAATACTGTAATCACTGCACTGAAAAAATGACGTTCTTCCTCAGTATTTTTGTCTTGTTTTCTGTTACAAATATCGAAACGTTCTTGAATCGAGATACATTTACTTGTTTTCTAGGAAATGTATCATAATAAAGTGAATTAATGCTTAAAACAGGAACAAATATCTGCCATCGGGTCAGAAAACTACACACTGCAAAAAATGCTTTTCTTACTTAGATTTGTTTGTCTTGTTTCCAGCCAAAATATCTAACAATTCTTAAAAATCACGAAGGATTTTCTAGACAAGTAACAATTATTGTCTTGTTTTCAGAAAAAAACAAGTCAAATTTAAGTAATAAGATTATTTAGCTTGTTTCATGCAAATACTCACTTAACTTTTTCTGAGAACGAGACAATAATTGTTACTTGTCTAGAAAATCCTTCGTGATTTAAGAATTGTTAGATATTTTGGCTGGAAACAAGACAAACAAATCTAAGAAAAGCAGTGCACTTGTTTCCTTTTGAATTAAGTTAATTTTTTATTTGTTCTTGTTTTAAGCATAAACTCACTTCATTCTGATTCAAGACTTCTTGCCTTTATTTCGCATCTCAGGTATCTTGATATAAGAAGCTTCAGATATTTGTGCTAGAAATCAAGCCAAAAATACTAAGTAAGAAAGCCATTTTTTGCCGTGTGCATTAAAGGCACGTGGAACGATAGCATTGTTATATTTCCATATGAACATTACTTTGACACGATCTCCTCTGACATCTAAAGCTGCTTTGAATCGTTGTGTTTTGTGGGAACGAGGTGTTTATCCCGAGGTCTCTCTCTGATCGTCAGACGCTGAGTGACGAGTTATTGAGCGCATGGATTGATGTCACCTGCTCGTGAATGAAGTCTGTCGATTTCAAGGCCAAGAGATCAATATTAAAGAGCAAACGAGGAACAGAACGACAGGACATCTGCTCTCAGCACATAAAGCTTCATCTGTTCTCTGTTCCTCAGCTTCATGATGTGACCCTACAGGAGTCGTCCAATCTGCCGAGGTCAGAGGTCAACACACTGGTGTACATTAATCAAACCAGGCAAAACACAAACCGGATGAGCTGATGCACGCGGGTCAATGCCGTTTCGTGAACGTTGAGGAAACCTAAACCCGACGAGAAGCGCCGAGCTCCACGATCAGAGCGACGGCACAGAATCTGTTTATTCAGTCCACAGAAAGACAAATGTATTATTGAAAAACGTCTAAACACACTCTTGCGGTTCAGGGTGAAATCATTACATTCATTATCAGCAATCCAAGACAAATATAATGTAGTTTAATGGAAAATTACAGGATTTTGAGCAGCACGGAGTGTGCGACCGCCTTTAACCTTGTTCTTCTGAATCTTGCTACCAGCGCTAAGATTCTCATAATATTCAACATTAATATGAAAAGAAATACTTCTTTCTCAATCACTGAAATGAAATGTCAATCATCAAACAGCCAGCAGCGAATGAGTTTGGGGCGTCCAATCAGATGTCAGGAGAGTCACGTGGCTCCGCCTCCATCCAGCAGCCTTGAGATATTCAGTCGATTCAAAGCCAAGTGAAAACGAGCTGGAGTTCGTTTATTCATACGGTCAGACCGCATAATATAAAGCATCAGTGAAAGAAAAGCTCTGGAGTGACCCAATGACCCGCTGTGTTCAGCGCTAACACACAGGACATAAACACACAAGCCGTTTATAAACATTAACAGTCTGTCTTTGCTTCAGTCTTCTGAGTAAAGCTTACACATGAGCAGGATCCAGAGAAACCATCGGCACACGTTCTGGCACACGGACGCCGAGCGATTCTATTCCCAAAAGCATTTGTCTGAAATAACACGCTCCGTCCACAGCAGTCGCCATCTTCTCAACATCTCTCGCTCCTGTCAGTCAAACCGCTCCGGACCAATCAGATGCGAATCAGAAGCGCAATCACAAATCACCGCGCCGAGCTCGTCTGTCAATCACAGGGGTCCTACCAGAGAAGCCGCTGCGCCCTCGGCTCAAATCATCCGGAGAGTTTAACGCACCGTGTAGCTGCGCTGGGCTGAGCGGTAGACGAGGCTGTTATTCAGGCAAACTGACCCGTCTCACGCTACACCCCAGCACAGCGTGACCGGCTCTAACCCAAACACCGAGCAAAGCATCTTAAAACAGAGCAATTAACCCCCGGCTCGTCTGAGCATTACAATTACATAAAACACATGCGAAGCGCTGCAGCGGAAGATGAAAATATGAGCCGTGCAGCAGCAGAATTAAACCATGTTCTGATGGAGCCGGAGAGATTACAGACGGATGATGATGGGGTTTAATACAGTGATACGAGCACAGAGAACATCATTACTGTTAGACTCCACCGGCACACGTGTTCCGCATGC
Source organism: Onychostoma macrolepis (assembly GCF_012432095.1). Lineage (NCBI taxonomy): Eukaryota > Metazoa > Chordata > Actinopteri > Cypriniformes > Cyprinidae > Onychostoma > Onychostoma macrolepis. The sequence goes on from NC_081156.1 coordinate 36,356,256, forward strand.
ACACGCACATCACACCATATCCAGCATGATGCTAAAGCGTTCTGAGCAGCTTCAGCGTGTGATGCGGTTGCTGGGTGGTTTCTTACAGTCCCCTCCAGACATCCAACCTGCATCTGCTGTTTTTCACCCAGTTTGTCGTTCGCCGAGAGAAAGCACAAGTAAATGAGCAGCACTTTCAGTGTTTCTGAAATGATATCTACACACGTATAAAAGCTGGAAACTCAGAAGCATTAACTGCATTCGGCTAAACGCCGATTCCTTATTCCTTCCTTGTTCTGATCCAGATGATGTTTGAAACTTTATATTACAAGCACTTCTTGTGTTTATGGATGCAAGATGAAGCGTTTGTTGTTTTCCACATTTGTAAATCACTTTAGATAAAAGCATCTGCTAAATGCATAAATATAAAGACAAAAACTGAATATCTATTCTCTTGACAAAAGCCTAAAAACGAATAATTGTTGTGATATTCTTCTGCAAACTTTGGGAAGCTAATGTGGACGAACTGACAGGATCTCACGCTTTAGGTTTGGAGGTTTAATGCAGAATAATGTGATATTAAAACACTCACACAGCGGACGGATGAACAAAGTTTGATCCCATTGAGAGAATTTGGCAGGATTTTGACTCACGCTGATGTCCACAAATAGCCACAGCTGAGATCATTATGAGAAACCCATGAGATCTACAGCGAGGAACTGCTGATGCTCGTTTCCAAGAGCCACCGGTGTGTGTGTGTGTGTGTGTGTGTGTGAGAGAGAGAGAGAGGAGTGTGTGTGTGTGTGTGTGTGTGTGTGTGTGTGTGTGTGTGACAAACACAGAACAAGAATCAAGCAGGGAGGTGAATAAAAAAACTGTGAAATTACATTTTATATATATATATATAATAACACCCTAGCAACACCTGGCAACCACTCATATATTATTGTACTGTTTCTTCACAATTACAGTTTGCTTTTTTTTTAGCAGCTCATTAAAACTGAATTAAAGAGCAGGTTCTGTCTGTGTTTGTATATAAAACTCACGCATTGCTGGTGTTTACCAGTTGTAGAAATGATATTCTTTGTGCTGGTAGTATTGTATGTGTTGTGTGTTATTTGTATCGCTAGCAGACTGCAGACGCGTCAGGCGTGCGTCGGTGCGCAGACAGGCTTTGTTCGCAGGAGTCCCGGTGTAATTTTCCTTCATATTTCGCTGTTATTATCAGCCATGATCGCTGACCAGGTCAGAAAACACACATCACTTCAATTATCGCCCATCTCCACCCGGATCCGCGCAGTGTTTCAAAGGCACGAGGGAAGGTTTGAGATGTGAATCCGGAGAGAAAGAGAGTCGAAACCCGAACAAAGGCGCAAACGCGTCTGGATGCGACCGAACGACGAGCAAAATAAACAGCCGAAGAAATCATAATCATCTGTTCCCTTTCATCAATAACTCTCCGAGCGCGCAGGTAACGCAGGCTGGTCCGGGAGAACGGAGGTGTAATCTGAGCACATATAACACCGGCATGCGATCATTTCTCAACATATACCACAGAAGCCGCGTTTACCTGCGCGAAGGTGCCTTTGAAGGAGACTCGAGCATCATATTCCGTTCTCAGGCAGAGCCTCCATTTCCAGAAGCCTCCGGAGATTCTTGAGCTCGTTGATGTCATCGATGCTCGCAGGCAGCAGCCTCTCCTCCTCGGTACCCTCCTCCTCCTCCTCCTCCTCCTCCTCCTCTTCCTCTCCTCTCCTCCTCTCAGAGATGACGTGACTCAATCCGCTCCTCCAGAAACAATGAAGCGTCTCGCCGACAGATTGAGTTCTTTTCGATTAACAATCCTAAAGGACAATAATTCGTTACGTTGATCTACATTTATTGACTGGATCTGGGCAGAAATGTGACAAATTGACAATTGACCCAGATATTTCAAACATTGGGGAAAATGTCAATTTATAACACATTGCCTGTTCTATATTAATTAGCAGTTAAAACTGTTTAAGACACGAAAATAAACGGCGGTGAAACAGTTTTCACTCTGAATTTGCCACTAAATATCACAAAGCTGCAAAAACATTAATTAAACATGATATTTCGAACTAGATGGATGTAAACAGTATCTTCTTTTACCTTTTGCATTTGTTTTATACTGTATTCCAGTGGATGACATTTTTAAAAACGTTCTAAAACAACTCTCATCAAACGTCTCTCATTCAATGCGCCGTTGAGCTTCGGGGCGTCCCGAGTTCGAGTCCCGCGAGCATTCCCCAATCCCTCCCACTTCCCACCTGAAATACTGCCCTATCCTAATAAAAGGCAAACATGACAAAACCAAAATGTCAGGCTGTAATAATAATAGAAAGATTAATTTCTTACACTGAATTAGATTGTTAAAGATTTCTGAGAGAAGAATGCACAGAGAAGAGGAACAGAAGAAGCGAGCAGGTTTCACAGATGCACGGAACTCTTCTGGTTATTTCTGTCAGAGATAATGGCGTGTGTTCGGACAAAGAGCCGCGATTCTCTGCGCTGATCGCCGGAGTCTGGCGCCCTCTAGCGGCCTCGGACTGAACTCAACTCCCGCTGGTGTCACTCGAGCTCTGAATAAAGGACTGTGATCCGAGCGAAGAGGCATCTTATGTCATAATGGGCTCCATTGTCTTATTCTCGGATCCGAGGCCAGCTGGGTCACGGAGGAGCTCAGATGACCCTCAGATCAGGCTCGGAGAAACCGCATCGTGCAGCTTTACAGCATGTTATATATTGATTGAAAAGATATTTCTTTGTGACAAAAATGCAGTTTTTACAGCAAACCCATCATCCCCAACCTAACCAACCAGCTGGGGCTACAGTTCACATAAATAGTTAAATAAAGAGCATTTAAGGGATTTCATTTATAAACACATCTGTGAAGCAGTGTTGTGGCATTAAAATTAAAAATGAGAATTTACTTTAAAACTATTTTGTTGGTAATTGTCTTTGGCAGTAGAAACAGCTAGCAAATTTCACAAATAATTACAAAGAAACGGCAAGCAACAAATTGAATTAAATAGGGATTTATTTATTTCTTTTTAAGTAGAAAGACTGAAATTGTATTATATTGTAAGTTGTAGGTTACTCCAATCATTTTTATTTTACTTTAAAAAAACACTTTTTTTACAGTACATGAAGAACATCCCAGCCTTTCAGCTGAAAACACATTACAAAGATACAAGATGTGCTTCCCATCCAGAGCTGACCGCAGCTACATCAGTCCAGATCTCCATCTGAGAACTGATCCGAGTGTGTGATGATGATCTGAGAAGAATGAGAGAAACGATCAGAATCACTCAGACTCTTACTGCTGCATCTAAAAAATACTGACTGAAGGGTGTGAAAACTAATGCAAACTTTTTTTTTTTACCTTTGTAATGAATATTGTAAATGAAAATTGTAGAAATGTGTTAAATTAATTCCACTGTAGTTTACTGTAGTAAAATAAAACAAGCGTGTGATTGCATTTTAAATGCAGCGTATGCTACGTCTACACGAAAACTCATCTCTTCTGTCACTAAATGAATCTAAATCTAAACGTCGCAGAGCTTTATATCCTCAGTGTCTTCCAGCATCTGTGTCGGACAGCACATATAGAAATGACACAAGCCCATAAAGTGTATTTAAACGGAATATCAATAAAGATGGGACACGATGACTGACCCTGCGGTGGACGAGTGGCTCCAGACCTTCAGGATCACTGACCCCAGAGCCAAGGGTTCGATTACACGCACAGGACTTCAGGACCCTAAAATAGTCAAGGAAACACAGGCGATCCCACACACAGACGTTCATGACACGCTATTTATATCTGCTCGCCTGAAGATCGGGTTTCTGTTGTATATGTGGCTTTGAACAAACAAGACCGAACTGCAAGAGCGAAGCGAAACAAGACAGCATTACTGTAATAACGTACGAATCCAAGACATAGCTTTAAACATTATATTTTTGTAGATAAAGGCTAGAGATTTTTAAGTACAATAGAATTAACCTGGATCAAGTTAATGGCACTGATGGAAATGACTGAAACGCTGCATGTGTGTAAATGTGGCAGGATTCTCAGACGAGCCGTTAAATGCTCATTCAACAAATTACTTCAGTTTCCATTGAACGCATAAGATTTCTGCAGCAACACTAACCTTTGATCCTGAGATTTCAGAGGAACCACAATCAGCTTTGAAAGCTGTGCCTGAGAAAGAAATGTCATGTTTCATATTTCACCCCCAAATCACTACTTCAAAGTTGTTCAATTTTGGCCGAAATTAGAAAAGTATGCCTTTTTACTGTAACGCAGTAACGAAAATCCTCCTGTTAGACACAATACTACAATTTTTTTTTTTAACCAGAATTAAAAGCACAACAAATGCTAGCATGACATTCATACCAATTATACTTTACTAATGAATACTAATTTAGTTTCTCTGTATTTTTTGCTGTAGTTTCTGAAATATAGGAGGGGATTAACTAATGAATTACAACAACAGAAATAATTCTTAAATTCCATTTTCTTTACACAGTTTCTTGGTTTTGGGGTGAAATATGACCTGCCCATGATTTATGAGACAAATGTACATAACAGCATTAATTGAAGACATGTAAATTACCTACACCAGAAACTCAAACACATTTATGGAAATATTTGTTTTGGCCGTGAAGCAGCAGCAGCACCCAGAAATTAAGATATAAACTATAGCAAGATATTAGATAATCAGCGCAGCTACTTAAAGTAAGCAAGTTCTGAAGTTGTTAAAAGGAAGAACTTGCATAACGCCTGGAAAGCGGTTGGATGATGCACACACACAGATGGACTCAGATCTACGTCAGTCGCTCCCGAGACCAACAAACATCAGACAGACAGACGGGACACTTGAATTTTATTCAGGCACCACCATACACATTTTTGTCTTGTAGTAAATTGTCTTAAATTAACCAAATCAGTTGTAGTTTCTGAGAGATGTCTCTGGTTTTCGAGGTTAAACAGAGTGTTAATATTTCCAAAGTGCTTCCACAGCGTGGCATTTACAATGACAGACCGGACAACAGAGAAATAAATCAGTTCAGCCATGAAATCTTACCAAGAATAAAAACTTACAGGCATTTAGAATAAGATTAGAACGCATATGAAGCTTCTCACGTAACCCTGCAAAGGAAAAGAAAACACAAAAACAACCTGGTTGCCAAATCTGTCACTCCAAATCCACCGCTGTTAATAAACTGCATAGATATCAATGTAACGTCAGCAATTCAAAAATAGCTGTTCTCATACGGGGGGGATAAAGTGCCAAGTTCCATATATTACAGTCCATCCCCAGAGGAAGGAAATTCAGTAAAAACACATTAAAATCACAGCCGCACACATTCAAAGCTGTTAGAAAAGACAACCGTGTAAGGCTAGCATTTGGCACCACGGGCTTCGAAAGTCCTTCAGGATCATCACCGAGAAGCAACTCAACACCATGTTGACACACTAAAAGAGAGACGGGTAGAACCAGAGAGTCTGATAGAAAACACTTGCATTTCATTTTTGCATTAATGCTCTGATCATGCGATCGATAAGCAGTTTGTGACGCCCTGAAACGAGCCCTGTCAGGCAAAGACAAGAACAGAAAGAGGCAAATTTCCTGGAAGATCACCCACGAGCCTTCGGGAGCATTATTGGCTAGTTGGGTGGATTATTGCTGGGGGTCAGTGCAGCTCGATGAAGGCCTCCATCTCCTCCGAGATCAGCCCTTTGTAGGGCAGTCTGTGGCTCTCGATGGCGCGGGCCGCTAGACACTGCAGCGTGACGTAGCTGAGCGGGTGTAGCGCGTGCCGCCCGCTGCTCTGCTCGTCCAGAAGATCGTAGGCCGTCTTGCGCCGCGCGTTCGTGGCGTCGAAGTGCGCTCCGGCCCGGATGAGCGCCGCCATGATCTCGGGGCAGCCGTTAGCGGCGGCGATGTGCAGCGGCGTGTTGTTCTCGCAGTCGCGCGAGTCCACGTCAGCGCCGCACTCCAGCAGCAGACTCGCCACGGACAGCGACGGGAAACGCCCCACCGGGTAACGGCCCACTGACGTGGTGTCCTTGTCCACGGCCATGTGCAGCGGCGAGAAGCCGCTCCGCGCCCGCGGGTTGAGCTTCAGCAGCCGGTACACGGTCTGCCGCTTCTGGTGCTCCTGCTCCGGAGTGCACTCCAGCTTCTCCAGCAGGAACAGCAGGTGCAGGATGATGCAGAGCGCTTTGGTGAACTGCGGCGTCTCCGGAGGACTGTCTCGCTGCGCCACGGCACGCTCCACCTCACGCACGCTCTTCCCCAGAACACCCATCAGATCCTGCGGACCACCACCAAACACACAAGACGGGTTACCAACACTAAAACATCACCTCAAACTGCACTCTTAATAATAAAGGTGCTTCACCATGCCATAGAAGAACCTTGTATGTCTAAATGGCTCCGTAAAGAACCTGTAACGTCTGAAGAACCTTTCTGATTCACAAAATAAAAAGGATGGTTCTTTAAAGAACTTTTGACTGAATGGTTCTTTGTGGAACCAAAAATGTCTCTTCTATGGCATCGCTGTGAAGAACCTTTTAAGCACCTTTGTTTTTAAGAGTGTGTCATATTGAAGTCAAAAGTTTACACACAGAATTTGCGAAATGTAAAATATTTTACCAAAATTAGAAGGGTCATACAAAATGCATGTTATTGTTTATTTAGTACTGACCTGAATAAGATATTTCACATAAAAAATGTGTACATATAGTCCACAAGAAAAAATAGTTGAATTTATAAAAATGACCCGGTTCAAAAGTTTACATCCCCTTGATTCTTAATACTGTGTTGTTCGCTGAATGATCCGCAGCTGTGTTTTTTTGTTTCGTGATAGTTGTTCATGAGTCTCTTGAACAGTTAAACTTCCTGCTGTTCTTCAGAAAAATCCTTCGGCTCCCACACATTCTTTAGTTTTCCATCATTTTTGTGTATTTCAACCCTTTCCAACAGTGACTGTATTATTCTGAAATCCATCTTTTCACACTGAGAACAACTGAGAGACTCATACGCAACTATCACAGAAGCTTCAAACGCTCTCTGAGGCTCCAGAAGGAAACATGATGCATTATGAGCCGAGGGTGAAAACTTTTGAACAGAATGTGTACATTTTTCTTACTTTGCCTAAATATATATTTTTTGTATTTAGTACTGCCCTTCAGATGCTACAGAAGATACTTGCATGTTTCCCAGGAAACAAAATAAATTACATTTACCCTGATCTTCAAATTCAAAAAGTTTAAAAGTTTTCACCCCCCCGACTCTTGAAGCATTGTAATCATTTATCTAGATCAGAGGTCTCCAACCCTGCTCCAACACACCTGCCTGTAATTATCAAGCAACCCTGAACACCTTCATTAGCTGCTTCAGGTGAGTTTGATGAGGGTTGGAGACCTCTGATCTAGATAAATAGCTGTATTCTGATTCGTGTACGATGGTGTATGATTTCTCCCAAATACGATAATTTTGAGCTTCTGGTACCATACTTCGGGTGTATTCACACCAGGAAAGAATGTTGGTCCGGAGCAAATACTGGTGATTTTTTTGTTGTTGTTTGGTGCTGTTCGCGTTCACGCTGCTCTTTTTGTAAGTGAACCAGAAATTGTAAACAAAAGCACGTGTGTGTGTGTGTGCTAAGGTCATCCATTCATTGGTTCATCCATCCAACCGTACCAGAGTTCGCTCTTCAGCTGGGTCTGGCTACGGCTGATGCTCCGCACCAGAACCACACAAGACGGGTGTGAATACACCTAGGGCCGGGCGATATATCGAACGCGATATTCGTGCGCATCGTGTCAGTAAAGCCGGTTCCGTGATTAGCACTAAATCTCCATCACCTGTTCTCAAAGAGTTCTCTGACCAGCTACGCAATATCACGTTCATTAACGCAGATGAATCGCCTTCGATAACGAACGTGATATTGCGTAGCTGGTCAGTGATCTACGGCTCCGAGTATTAAATGGCGCTCTATTTGAGAAC
>NC_081156.1:36381776-36461776 GCF_012432095.1 Onychostoma macrolepis
TCGCAGCGTCTCATCTCCGGCTCCAGTGACGATGGCTTCTCCATCTGGAGACGTGGCCTTAAAACACACAGCAACTACCATCAACACCACATTAAACTGACGAAACTCATGAAGATGACTGGTTAGTGTGAACTAAACGCTTTACTAGCTGCTGAACAACAGACCAGATCTGACACTCATGTGTCCCTGCAGCACAGAAGCAGTCATAAGCAGCACAGCTATATCTGCAGCAACAGCCAACAATACACTGTATGAGTCAAAATTATACATTTTTCTTTTATGCCAAAAATCATTAGGATATTAAGATCATGTTCCATGAAGATATTGTGTAATTTTCCTACCGTAAATATATCAAAACTTCATTTTTGATTAGTAATATGCATTGCTAAGAACTTCATTTGAACAACTTTAAAGGTGATTTTCTCAATATTTAGATGTTTTTGCTCCCTCAGATTCCAGATTTTCAAATAGTTGTATCTCAGACAAATATTGTCCAACAAACCATACATCAATGGAAAGCTGATTTATTCAAGTCTCAAAATTAACCCTTATGACTGATTTTGTCGTCCAGGGTCACATTTCACAGATTTTCCCAACCTCAGTGTCAGGATGGGGTACTAGTCCACCAGTATCTGACTAATCGATTAGTAAGGTTGACTAGTGAGTTAATTTATAGGTTTCTTTTCTTTAGCAGTGCTGCTAGTGAGTTACATAATAACCTGAAAACAGGTTAGTCTGATCTTACCAGGTAAAGGACTCTGTAGGAATGACCCGTTAGTTTAGCAACCTGAGTAAGAGACGGATATTTCCACACCAGGATCTGATTCTGAGAGTATCCGTGAGTGCTGACCTGCAGACAGAGAGACAGCTGCAGTTACCCATCATCTGAGTAATGAATACATAAATCAATCTCTCAGTGTTAAACTCGAAGAAACACGACGTTTATTCAGCCAACATGCTTTTATTCACATCAACAACTCCCTTCCTCCTCAACCCCTCCCCTCTCACCTCTGAACCAGCGCATGCGCTAACCTCATTTTTAACACAGCAGTACCTTCTTCCAAGCGAACAGAGTAGGGAGGAAATAACATGTTAACATTCTCTATTTGCTCTTTTTCAGTCAGAGGTGCGACCCTTTCAACCAAACAGTCACAGACTCTTTTCACATTTCTGGGTTTGGAAATAAACTACAGCAGGTTAAACTAGATTGTAAAGTTTGGATACAAACTTTAAGTTGGCATGAAAAAGCCTAGCCAGAAAGTTTGCTAAGTGGTTGCTAAGGTATCCAGGTCGGTTGCTAGGGTGTTGCTATGTGGTTGCTATGGCGCTCGGGGTGATTGCTAGGGTGTTGCTATGTGGTTGCTATGGCACTCGGGATGGTTGCTAGGGTGTTGCTAGGCGGTTGCTAAGGTATCCGGCGTGGTTGCTAGGGTAACCGGGGTGGTTGCTAAGGTGTTGCTAGGCGGTTGCTAGGGTAACCTGGGTGGTTGCTAAGGTGTTGCTATGCGGTTGCTAGGGTACTCAGGGTGGTTGCTAAGGTGTTGCTATGCGGTTGCTATGGTACCCGGGTAGGTTGCTAAGGTGTTACTAGCATGTTTGAGCATGATCAGCAAAGTTACCATCATGTCTTTAGCATTATTAACAAGTAACTAGCATGTTGCTAGCTTGATTCTAACATGATTAGCATGTTACTAGCATAATCTTAGCATGATTAGCAAGTTACCAGCAGGTCTCTAGCATGATTAGCATGTTACTAGAATGTTGCTAGCACGATTAGCATGTTACTAGCCTGTTTCTAGCATGATTAGCATGTTGCTAGCATGATTCTAGCATGATTAGCATGTTGCTAGCATGTTTCAAGCATGATCAGCATGTTACTCGCATGTTGCTAGCATGATTTATATAGATTAGAAATAGTATTATGCCTGGCTCACACTACAGGATTTTTTGCCCGATTTAGCCGTGATTTCCCCCTCCCGGGAATCGGAGGGAAAATCTTGTCGAGCACCTCGATCGGTCCCGATGTTCGGCACGGATTATCTGGTAACGTGAGGCGTTCACCGATAGAACTTTGCACCTCCCGATCTTCTAGCAGACAAATCGGGGCCGCCCCGATCATATCAAACATGTTTGATATTTAGGATTTAAATCGGGATGATGACGGCTATATGATTACATCAGTACTTTAACAGCCAATGCGCGACTGCAAAACAGCTGCTGTATGGCTCCGTTGAATAGTGGAGACGGAGGGATTATCATCCCTTTGGCATGATAATCTTAATAATATTTTGTAGTGTGTGATACGCCACGAATTTCAAATTTTGTAGTGTGTGCATGTTTAAGATTTGAGGGAAGATAATCTGCAAAGATTCTCCTTATGTGTGTGCTGCAAACAAATTTCATAATCGGTTAGGATTTTGAATATCCTGTAGTGTGAGCCAGGCATTAGAGTGGAAGCTTATATGAGTTTGAATGGGTTAGAAATAGCACATAGAAGGGAAGCTTGATTGAGTCTAATCCACCTTTTTCTTGATGTAAAAATGGGCGCGGCCATTTGTAAATTCTATGGGTCTAGCTTCCGGTCTCAACTGCATCCAGCTATTTTTAACTGTACAAAACAGTTCATTTTACTGCTTGATATTGAAAATTAGTGTGGCTTATCATATTATTTTAATGTATTATCTGAATCATGATCACACTGGTTTGTAGTGCAAAACATTTTACCGTTTACTGCACATTGTTATTCTCCTCATTATTTACCTGTAGCGGCTAACGAACCGGAAGTCTCACCCATAGGCTTACTTCCGCGGTGAAGAAAAAGGTGGATAGGCTTCAGTGTGTTTACATTTGAATGTTTGTCAGTTGGAGCTTGCAAGGTCTTGGCTCATTTGAACATTCCATCAATGTAAGTCTATGGGATTTTTTTTATTTTTAATCTTCATTTTTAAGAAAACCGTAAGTTTAACTGAAGTACAACAGTCAAAACAGTCAAACTGCCTGACTGCGCTGGTCAGGTGACGGAGCTGGTTGGGTCAGAACACGTACCAGCTCGTTGGTGTGTCTGGACCAGGCCAGGTTGCAGACCTGCGAGCCGGTGTCGGTGCACTGCAGCGTCTGACCAGTCAGTGTGTTCCAGAAGCGGATGCAGCGGTCAGCCGTCCCTCCGCCGGACGCCAGCAGCCCGTGTTGATGAGGAGACCAGGCGATGGCTTTGACCGCGGCCAGATGCTCGGTGTACTGCTGCATGGGGAGAGCGCTGGAGTGATTCCACACCAACAGCTGCAGACACAGACGCCAGTCAAGCCACCTGATTTACAGTCGATCCAACACTTATCCAGACACCTTCAGCATTTCTCACATCATCACAGTTTATTCACTATAGTTGAGACAATGGTAATAAAATATGAGAAGAACTCAGAGTCAGAACACATTGATCTTGATGATGTCAGATAACTTTGATAGAAAGGTATGTAATGAATTCGGTTGAATAGCTGTCAGCTGTTAAATTTAAGAACACAATTAGATAAAACCAATTTAGCTCAACTAATTACCAAGCAATGCTTCATTGTGTTCAGTCTGTTCAGGTCGCATTAGCAGTTAAAGAAAAACACTTCAGCAAAACATGCTCAGGACAAAGTGCCTGGATAATTTTTGGTCTCAAATGTTTATCAATTTTACTGGAAGTCCACTGTATGAAGAATTTTTGGGTATAATATGTCACAGTTTACTGTATTTTGCTATCCTCACTTACATTTATGAACTATAGTGTTCTGCACCCGCTAGTAAAAAAATATCAAAAATTATATCTGGTGTCTGAATAATTTTTGGTTTGACTGTATATAGCACTTTATACAATACTGATTGTGTCAAAGCAGCTTTAAAGTGTCAAACAAGAAAACAGTTTGTCAGTAATGCAAGAGGACGATAACAGAGTCATTTTTCCAGCTAAAGTCAGTTCATGATTCAGTGATGTCATCATCCAGTTCAGCTCTCTTCCAATAGTGTCTGTGCAATCAGTCAAGTGTCCCCAACTGAGCAAGCCAGAGGCGACAGCGGCAAGGAACCAAAACTCCCTCTGAGACAGAACTGAGAAAAAAAAACCTTGGGAGAACCCAGGCTCAGTCGGGGGTCAGTGCTCCTCTGACCAGACGAACCAGCATGGCCAATCAAAGCAGTGATATGATGATCATGAAGCGTTAGCGGGACACACCTTGTTGTCGTTTCCTCCGGAGGCCAGCAGTTGGTGGTCGGTGCTCCACTTCAGGCCGCACACCTCCTGTTTGTGTCCCTGCAGACGACGCTCGGACTGCAGCGGCAGCGCTCGGACGTCCCTCTGCAGGATCAGACGGTCCCTGCTGCCCGACGACAGCTGGTCCACATTCCAGGCCAGCGCGCCTGCGGCACGCAACACACATGCAGACGTCAGCGACACTCAACGCGCATGTAGACGTCAGCGACACGCATGCAGACGTCAGCGACACGCATGCAGACGTCAGCGACACGCAACACGCATGTAGACGTCAGCGACACGCATGCAGATGTCAGTGACACACGCATGCAGATGTCAGCGACACGCAACACGCATGTAGACGTCAGCGACACGCATGCAGACGTCTGCGACACGCAACGCACGCAGACAACACGCATGCAGATGTCAGCGACATGCAACACACATGTAGACGTCAGCGACACGCATGTAGACGTCTGCGACACGCAACGCACGCAGACAACACGCATGCAGATGTCAGCGACATGCAACACACATGTAGACGTCAGCGACACGCAACACACGCATGCAGACGTCTGCGACACGCATGCAGACGTCTGCGACATGCAACACGCATGTAGATGTCAGCGACACGCATGCAGATGTCAGCGACACGCAACACGCATGTAGACGTCAGCGACACGCAACACGCAACACGCATGTAGACGTCAGCGGCACGCAACACACGCATGCAGCCGTCTGCGACACACAACACACCCATGCAGACGTCAGCGACACGCAACACGCATGTAGACGTCAGCGACACGTGACACGCATGCAGACGTCAGAAACACGCAACCAGTGTTGCCAGATTGGGCGGGTTCCATCCCAATTGGGCGGTTTTCAAACATATAAATTGTATAGGCTAATTGGTTAACAAACAAGCTCAAGTGTGCATCCAGTCAGTCATCAAGATGTTATTAAACAGTCACACTGCAAAGACGACTGGTGCTGATGTTGACATCCGCACTTATAGCTAATCACGAGGGATCAGCAGAGCAGACATTCCTGATGATTCATGAGTGACAGGTTTTTAGCATGATAACGGATCAGATTTTGAATGTATAACTGAATTATGATATTTGAAAGTATAACTGTGTATGCAAGTAATCACAATGCCAAATATAATTGAGTTACACGGTGAAGAGTGACTCTACTGTCAAATGTGAATTACACCTGTGGAGGGAGATGACACAAAGGCTCTAATATCACTGCAACTCCGAAATCAGAGCATATTTGAATTAATTAATCAAAATCCTGTCTTTTATCTTTTAAACAGTTCAGATTGGTAAATCCTTGAAAACTGCTAGACTTGATTAGTTTTGACTATGCAAATTTCTGTATAATGTTCTACAATATTGAACTTCACAAAAGACTTCATCTAGTTCTGTGTAAAATTATAGAGCGGCATGAAGGTAAGTGCATTATTGTTGTTGTTGATTTTTTTAAATGGTCAGATTATCTTACAGTATGTATCAATGAATGACACAGTTCTGACTGTCATGGTGTGTGTGCATGAACCAGTGTGAAATACCTGCTAGTTACCTTGCTTTTTCCTATCACTTATGCATTTAAACTGGCTTATTCTGACTGTTGACATTGAAAATGATGCATGTGTTGTTTCGAGGGTATCGGTTAATTTCTTGATTACTGTTTATCAGTGTCTGGTTGCATATTTTATTTATGTTTGGTAATTCTCTTAATGTAGGCTATTTGCCCCAATTTGATCCGTTTACCTGGGAAACATATCTAACGTTATATTTATATTATTTATATTTATTTTAAATATTTATATTTAGTTAAAAATGGCCCTTATCAACCTTGATTTACATATTCTATCACATTATTTTGACAGTTAAAGTTTTAGGCGTTTTTTTGTTGGAGTGGTTGGGTTTTTGTGAGCTTTTGGGCTGGAAATCGTCCATCCAATCTGGCAACCCTGCACGCAACACACGCCTGCAGACATCTGCAACACACACACAACAGAGGAAGAGCCGCTGAGAAACAGTTCCAAACAACCAATAGTTCCAGCACTGAAGCCCATTCAGGGCCACTCGCTGGTTAATTGAAGAAATTTCTGCATTTTTTGACATTTTAACGCATTAGTTGACCTCTCGGAAATCTGGCCAGTAGTGGTATTTTATGAAGCGTGTTACAGTTAATGCTTATCATTAGATAATAGATGGTTATACTATAATTGCAGTTAGATAACGTGAGAAACGCCCTTAATAGCGATCATAACCAGATGCTAATTGTCATATTTTTACATGTTTAGTCTTTCTGCAATCTTTCTCTCCCTGCAGGAGGTTGGATGAGTTGAATGACTGCACATTCCAGGAATTCAATAAAGAGTTTCGCTGAACGCAGTTGGTTGCATTGTGTTTTTTTAAACATTATTTCAAACTTTTTTTGGGGTTAAATTCCATATTTGCTTGCCTTTGGTAATATTCACTTTTGTTGTATGTTTACGTGAATATCATACAATAACACTGGGATGTGAGTAATTAACCTTTTAAAATATAACATTAAATCATTAAATCAAAACTTATAAAAATCAAATGTCTGATAATGTCTGAATATACAGTGAGGAAAATAAGTATTTGAACACCCTGCTATTTTGCAAGTTCTCCCACTTAGAAATCATGGAGGGGTCTGAAATTGTCATCGTAGGTGCATGTCCACTGTGAGAGACATAATCTAAAAAAAAAAATCCAGAAATCACAATGTATGATTTTTTAACTATTTATTTGTATGATACAGCTGCAAATAAGTATTTGAACACCTGTCTATCAGCTAGAATTCTGACCCTCAAAGACCTGTTAGTCTGCCTTTAAAATGTCCACCTCCACTCCATTTATTATCCTAAATTAGATGCACCTGTTTGAGGTCGTTAGCTGCATAAAGACACCTGTCCACCCCATACAATCAGTAAGAATCCAACTACTAACATGGCCAAGACCAAAGAGCTGTCCAAAGACACTAGAGACAAAATTGTACACCTCCACAAGGCTGGAAAGGGCTACGGGAAATTGCCAAGCAGCTTGGTGAAAAAAGGTCCACTGTTGGAGCAATCATTAGAAAATGGAAGAAGCTAAACATGACTGTCAATCTCCCTCGGACTGGGGCTCCATGCAAGATCTCACCTCGTGGGGTCTCAATGATCCTAAGAAAGGTGAGAAATCAGCCCAGAACTACACGGGAGGAGCTGGTCAATGACCTGAAAAGAGCTGGGACCACCGTTTCCAAGGTTACTGTTGGTAATACACTAAGGCGTCATGGTTTGAAATCATGCATGGCACGGAAGGTTCCCCTGCTTAAACCAGCACATGTCCAGGCCCGACTTAAGTTTGCCAATGACCATTTGGATGATCCAGAGGAGTCATGGGAGAAAGTCATGTGGTCAGATGAGACCAAAATAGAACTTTTGGTCATAATTCCACTAAACGTGTTTGGAGGAAGAAGAATGATGAGTACCATCCAAGAACACCATCCCTACTGTGAAGCATGGGGTGGTAGCATCATCTTTGGGGTGTTTTTCTGCACATGGGACAGGCGACTGCACTGTATTAAGGAGAGGATGACCGGGGCCATGTATTGCGAGATTTTGGGGAACAACCTCCTTCCCTCAGTTAGAGCATTGAAGATGGGTCGAGGCTGGGTCTTCCAACATGACAATGACCGAAGCACACAGCCAGGATAACCAAGGAGTGGCTCTGTAAGAAGCATATCAAGGTTCTGGCGTGGCCTAGCCAGTCTCAGACCTAAACCCAATAGAGAATCTTTGGAGGAGCTCAAACTCCGTGTTTCTCAGCGACAGGCCAGAAACCTGACTGATCTAGAGAAGATCTGTGTGGAGGAGTGGGCCAAAATCCCTCCTGCAGTGTGTGCAAACCTGGTGAAAAACTACAGGAAACGTTTGACCTCTGTAATTGCAAACAAAGGCTACTGTACCAAATATTAACATTGATTTTCTCAGGTGTTCAAATACTTATTTGCAGCTGTATCATACAAATAAATAGTTAAAAAAATCATACATTGTGATTTCTGGATTTTTTTTTTTAGATTATGTCTCTCACAGTGGACATGCACCTACGATGACAATTTCAGACCCCTCCATGATTTCTAAGTGGGAGAACTTGCAAAATAGCAGGGTGTTCAAATACTTATTTTCCTCACTGTACATTCAAATGCAAAACCTAAAAAAAGAAAAAAGCAGTTATGACCGACAACTCTTTTGAGCAACTAGTGTAGAGCTAAATACATGTAGGCTATACGGCCATTTAGTGGTTAAACCATGGCATTACATATGAATATTATTCTTCTGGCCACAAAACGCCTCTAAATTTGCCTCTGCGCTTGAATTCAAAAACATTTTCTCTATTTTAACCCTAAATACTACACTAATTGTAATGTAAATACTAAGCATATTAGAATATGTTAAATGTATTTTAAATGGTCATTCATGGATCATAATTATTGCACATATTATTTAGGACCAAAAATCTCCTCAAAATATGAACGAAATTAGAACTGAACTAAAAGATACAATTATTAAAGTACAATTATTTAACTGATTAAAAGTTACACTTAGGGTGTTTGGTCACATCTGACTGTCAAGGAGAACATATAAATGCAGTCTCTTTATCGCTTCCCAGAATAAAATGCTATTGTAAAGCACAGTCAGAGTAGTTATCTGTACACAATCAATGCACATTAGGTGTTAATAATTACTAGAAATGCTGCAAATATAGTGAAACTGCTGTCTATTCTACTTGAACCCATTCAAACATATTGACAGCGCGGCGTTGTTTGGAACTATTGAGCGCTCCATGAAGCATGTGACGGCGTGTCGGCGAGATCAAAGCAAGTCTCCAGGGCTCTGCGTCCGCACACTCACCCACGCGAGCCGTGTGACCCTCCAACACAGACAGCTTCTTCCCCGCCGCCGCGTCCCAGATCTGCACCAGGCCTTTATGAGTGCCCACCGCCACCAGACTCCCCTGAAACACACGGCTCCGTCAGAGACACAGAGCACAGCACACGCGTGTGTCATGTGAGAGTGTCACTCACTCGCTCTGACCAGCCCACAGACGTGACCGAGTCTCCTTCCACTGACAGATCACACAGCCGCGTCACCTGCGCGACAAACAGGACCAGTGAGAGACACGCGTGTGCTGATGCTCTGCTGCTGCGGACGGGTCACCCTCCTCAGATACAGTGTTTACTCTCCTCAATCTACAGCAGGTGTGAGTTTGCAGCGTGCACTGAATGTGACAGCGATGATCACCAGACATCAGCAAACCAGCGCTGTCCGCTTCTGACACCAACATCACTGTAATAACGTCTGATTCTTCATATGTGACCCTGGACCACAGAAGCAGTCATAAGCAGCACAGCTATATTTGTAGCAATAGCCAACAATACACTGTATGGGTCAAAATTATACATTTTTCTTTTCTGCCAAAAATCATTAGAATATTAAGTAAAGATCATGTTCCATGAAGATATTTTTTTTATTAGTAATATGATTTGCTAAGAACTTCATTTGGACAAATTTAAAGGCAATTTTCTCAATATTTTGATTTTTTTGCACCCTCAGATTCCAGATATTTGTATCTCAGCCAAATATTGTCCAACAAACCATACATCAATGGAAAGAGTATTTATTCAGCTTTCAGATGATGTATAAACCTCAATTTTGGAAAATTGACACTTAAGACTGGTTTTGTGGTCACATATGATAATCCAGTTCAAGACTAACTTGAAGTAATACAAAATACTTAAAATATGTTGACCAGAATAATCTTGTAATTATTTGGATGTGGATATGGAATCAGAACCGGACTGACCAATCAAGCACAAGACAAACACACACACACACACACACACACACCTGGCTGGTGCAGGCGCTCCACAGGTAGACGCAGGTGCCGAGGCCGACGCTCAGCACGTTTAATGAGGACCAGTCCACCAGGTTCAGATAGAAGTCGTCCTGCAGCTCCGGAGCGTCCAGCACTTTAAACGGGATCTTGGAGATCTTGCGCATCGGTTTGCGTGGAGAACACAACAACTTCTGACTGCACACACAGAAAACAGGTGTTTGGCTGGGAATCTGACAAACACACACCCTGTTTTCAGCCCCATTCAGAATATTTGCATTGATGTTATTTTAATGATACTTTAGCACATTTACTTATGCCGACTGAAAATAATGTCACAATGCAAAAAAAGGTACTAAAAACAGGTTTCATTTATTTAATATAATTTCTTATGTTTTGAAATGACTTTTGACTTTTTAGTCACAGGGTTGGTTTGATTAAACTAGAAAAAAAACATCAGCAATCTTTTTAATGAAACACTCATCTACTGTACACACTCGTATCGCAGACTGAAGATCACCTGTTACTGCTGACGGGCGACAGGGAGTACGGCGACACGCTGTTATCAGGGAGTGAACGTTTGGCACTCAGACAATACTGCAGCACACACACACACACACACACACACACACACACGTCAAAACGTCACAATACTGCAAATTCACACAGAAGATACTGTGACATCAGCTAGAGAGCTGGAAAAACAAGCGGAGCCTGATAAAAGATTATGAAGTTCATCTGTGAGTGAAACCAGCATGAGACACACAGACAGAGAGAGAGACACAGACACAGACACAGACAGAGAGAGAGACACAGACACAGACACAGACAGAGAGAGAGACAGACACACAGACAGACAGAGAGAGACAGACACAGACACAGACAGAGAGAGAGACAGACACACAGACACAGACAGAGAGACAGACACAGACACAGACAGAGAGAGAGACAGACACAGACACAGAGAGAGAGACAGACAGACACAGACAGAGAGAGAGACAGACACAGACACAGACAGAGAGACAGACACAGACACAGACAGAGAGAGACAGACACAGACACAGACAGAGAGAGAGACACAGACACAGACACAGACAGAGAGAGAGACAGACACACAGACAGACAGAGAGAGACAGACACACAGACACAGACAGAGAGAGAGACAGACACAGACACAGACAGAGAGAGAGACAGACACACAGACAGAGAGAGAGACAGACACACAGACAGAGAGAGACAGACACAGACAGAGAGACAGACACACAGACAGAGAGAGACACAGACACAGACAGAGAGAGACAGACACAGACACAGACAGAGAGAGAGACAGACACAGACACAGACAGAGAGACAGACACAGACACAGACAGAGAGAGAGACAGACACACAGACAGACAAAGAGACAGACACACAGACAGAGAGAGAGACAGACACACAGACAGAGAGAGAGACAGACACACAGACAGAGAGAGAGACAGACACACAGACAGAGAGAGAGACAGACACAGACAGAGAGAGAGACAGACACAGACAGAGAGAGAGACAGACACACAGACAGAGAGACAGAGAGACAGACACACAGACAGAGAGAGAGACAGACACACAGACAGACAGCACGCTCACGCTGAACAGTCTTCTCTTCTCAGGTGTGGACGGCTGCAGTCGGCGGTCTTCGGTCTGCGGGTCCTGCACCTTCTCTATTCCTGCACCCAGCAGCTCGTTCTTCAGCAGCGCCGAGTACGCCAGACCATCAGCTGCACAGACAGACAGACAGACAGACAGATTATAGGTAGTTTAGTTCTTCAAGAGGAACATGTTTTTTTCTAAACGAAGCAGAAATCACACTGTTTCATCTCAGAGCTCATGTATGTCTGAATAGAAAGATTGATGTGTTCTTGGTAAAAATCAGCTTCACTGCGGAAAAGCAACTGTTTGCTGTATTACAGACACTGACTGTTCATTACCAGACTCTAAATAATGACATATATTCAGTGGAAAAAATGTGAAACAATTTGGTCACTGATTAAAGACTAATGTAAACACTGATGGACGGCATCAGGTCTGTCTGAAACATGAGGACTGACCTCACCTTTGCTGCTGTCTGACGTGCCGTCTTTGGTCTTTCTGTTCTGATTCTGTGATTTTTCATTCTCCTGCAGAAATCAATGAGAAAAGAAGAGTAAAAAAGGCAGTTACCTGTTTGCTGATGATCAGGCAAGCTGTGATTGGATGTGTCTGGATAAATGAGGCTGTGATTGGACGTTATCTGACAGGAGAGCTGTGATTGGACGTTGTGTGACAGGCGAGCTGTGATTGGACGTTATCTGAAGGGTGAGCTCTGATTGGATGTGTCTGGATAAATGAGGCTGTGATTGGACGTTATCTGACAGGAGAGCTGTGATTGGACGTTATCTGACAGGCGAGCTGTGATTGGACGTTATCTGAAGGGTGAGCTCTGATTGGATGTGTCTGGATAAATGAGGCTGTGATTGGATGTTATCTGACGGGTGAGCTGTGATTGGACGTTATCTGACAGGAGAGCTGTGATTGGATGTTATCTGACGGGTGAGCTGTGATTGGATGTTATCTGACAGGAGAGCTGTGATTGGATGTTATCTGACGGGTGAGCTGTGATTGGATGTTATCTGACAGGAGAGCTGTGATTGGATGTTATCTGACGGGTGAGCTGTGATTGGATGTTATCTGACAGGAGAGCTGTGATTGGATGTTATCTGACAGGAGAGCTGTGATTGGATGTGTCTGGGTGAATGAGGCTGTGATTGGACGTTATCTGACAGGAGAGCTGTGATTGGATGTTATCTGACAGGAGAGCTGTGATTGGATGTTATCTGACGGGAGAGCTGTGATTGGATGTGTCTGGGTGAATGAGGCTGTGATTGGACGTTATCTGACAGGAGAGCTGTGATTGGATGTTATCTGACGGGTGAGCTGTGATTGGATGTTATCTGACGGGAGAGCTGTGATTGGACGTTATCTGACGGGTGAGCTGTGATTGGATGTTATCTGGGTGAATGAGGCTGTGATTGGACGTTATCTGACGGGAGAGCTGTGATTGGATGTTATCTGACGGGTGAGCTCTGATTGGATGTGTCTGGGTGAATGAGGCTGTGATTGGCTGTTATTTGACAGGAGAGCTGTGATTGGATGTGTCTGGGTGAATGAGGCTGTGATTGGCTGTTATTTGACAGGAGAGCTGTGATTGGATGTGTCTGGGTGAATGAGGCTGTGATTGAACGTTATCTGACAGGAGAGCTGTGATTGGATGTGTCTGGGTGAATGAGGCTGTGATTGGATGTTATCTGACGGGAGAGCTCTGATTGGATGTGTCTGGGTGAATGAGGCTGTGATTGGATGTTATCTGACGGGAGAGCTGTGATTGGATGTTATCTGACGGGTGAGCTGTGATTGGATGTTATCTGGGTGAATGAGCTGTGATTGGATGTTATCTGACGGGAGAGCTCTGATTGGATGTGTCTGGGTGAATGAGGCTGTGATTGGATGTTATCTGACGGGAGAGCTGTGATTGGATGTTATCTGACGGGTGAGCTGTGATTGGATGTTATCTGACGGGTGAGCTGTGATTGGATGTTATCTGACGGGTGAGCTGTGATTGGATGTGTCTGGGTGAATGAGGCTGTGATTGGATGTTATCTGACGGGAGAGCTGTGATTGGATGTTATCTGGGTGAATGAGCTGTGATTGGATGTTATCTGACGGAGAGCTGTGATTGGATGTTATCTGACGGTGAGCTGTGATTGGATGTTATCTGGGTGAATGAGCTGTGATTGGATGTGTCTGGGTGAATGAGGCTGTGATTGGATGTTATCTGACGGTGAGCTGTGATTGGATGTGTCTGGGTGAATGAGGCTGTGATTGGATGTTATCTGACGGGTGAGCTGTGATTGGATGTTATCTGACAGGAGAGCTGTGATTGGATGTTATCTGACAGGAGAGCTGTGATTGGATGTGTCTGGGTGAATGAGGCTGTGATTGGATGTTATCTGACGGGTGAGCTGTGATTGGATGTTATCTGACAGGAGAGCTCTGATTGGATGTGTCTGGGTGAATGAGGCTGTGATTGGATGTGTCTGGGTGAATGAGGCTGTGATTGGATGTTATCTGACGGCGAGCTGTGATTGGATGTGTCTGGGTGAATGAGGCTGTGATTGGATGTGTCTGGGTGAATGAGGCTGTGATTGGACGTTATCTGACGGGTGAGCTCTGATTGGATGTGTCTGGGTGAATGAGGCTGTGATTGGATGTTATCTGACGGGTGAGCTCTGATTGGATGTGTCTGGGTGAATGAGGCTGTGATTGGCTGGAGCTGTGCTGACTCACGTTGATGCGGTGGAAGCTGACGCTCCAGCTGGCCCCGGCGCGGGACGGGATGAATCTGTCTCCGTGTTTGCTGGGCGACGACAGCGGCGAGTTTGTGACCTCCGTGACTATCTGCAGCAGACACACGATTAGTACATCAGACCTGATCAAGAACCACCATAACAACAGGAAATTCATTTACACCCATGATCGGATCCCCTGAGACGGATAATAACAGCTCAGTGACACAAGGCTGGATGGGTTTAGATGTAAAATGTGTTTCTTGATCTGTAAAGCATCTAAAAATCATCCTTTGAGGGTGATCTCTGTTCTTGAGCTCACACACGTAAAGTCAACTTACGATGGGACCGCCTGAGTTGTGGTTCTGTATGTTGATCTGTCGTAAAAGCCGGCTCTCGTAGTCCTGGTCCATGACTGAATGAGATCAGAGTGTGTTCCTGTGGAGAGAAACCCTCATTAAACACCTCACGATCCACAGCGGAGCAGACCTGCTTCAGTGCACCGACAATACCAGACGCTTTCCTAATGATGACAACAATCATAATGCTATGAGCATCATTAATGAACAAACACAGCAGTAAATGAGAGACTTCTTATAATCTTCCCAAAACACACATCTCATGGGTCAGTGCTTCGACCTCATCCAGTCTAATAAAGGGCTGCGTCAGATGAGATGAAGTTCATTTACTCATCGATCACTAATAGTCACTAAAATCTGCACAAACACTCTGAATGAGAGAGAAACTCAAAACACTGATGGTTTGTAAACGATCCTGACACACACTGACGAAACATATATAAGGACTAAAGAAGACTCTGAAATAAAGCCGCGAACATGAGTTTAAACAGACAGAAACATCAGCTCGTGGTAACTTACATGTCCAGAAACGGTATTATTACGCTCATTTCTGCTCGCCTGCTGTTAGTTGTGTGTTTGTCTCGTCACGATATAAGACTCATGTCAGATGATCAACGAATGAAATGTGTGAGTTTATACCGGATTTATGGCTTTAATTCTGTCAAACGAGCCGGTTCTGCGCGACTGTTTGTCTTTCCACCGCAAGGCATCACGGGAAATGTGACGCTGCTGACGTCATTGTTTTCATTCGCGAGATGCGATTCTGTTGTCATGGACACGAAAGGCGGAAGTGGTCATAAGCTGAAACGTGTTAAAAGGATTTTTAAAAATGATTATTAATCAGTCAATCAACAAATACAAAGACAGTATAACAGAACATCAGAAAACAGAACAAAGATAAACCTTTATAAAGCGGTTAATAAAATAAACACGGACGTTAAAG
This sequence comes from Onychostoma macrolepis, assembly GCF_012432095.1. Classification (NCBI taxonomy): domain Eukaryota; kingdom Metazoa; phylum Chordata; class Actinopteri; order Cypriniformes; family Cyprinidae; genus Onychostoma; species Onychostoma macrolepis. Next base: position 36,397,583 of record NC_081156.1, read on the forward strand.
GGGGAAATAGATATCGGTAATAATAATAATAGTAATAATAGACTATCTAATAAACACATGAATGAATAGATAGATGAATAAAAACAAAGTAACAATTTCAAAGGAGAAAAAAAGCACAAAGAGCGTTTCAAAATATTGTTGCAACTCTTTAAAAAACACTTTAAAATGCGTTTTATTACTGAAGAACTTACGCTTGTGGATATGATATTTGGCTAGAAGTAAACTCTTCGTCAGTATTTGTATCTGTATCAACAAAACCAAACAACACATCTTTCAGTTTCAGAGAACACAAAATCAGTCACAAACCCACAAAAACTATTCCAAAATGCTTTCGTGTCATTACAGCACCAAACTAAATGTACACTCGTTTCATCTTGCATATTGTGTTAAAAGGATTTGAAACAATTTGACAATGTCATGTTTTATAAGTGCGTTGTATGTCGCATTGAATAACACAGACGAAGAAAAAAGTATCTTTGTATAAGGGTCATCCCTGGACTTTACAGAAATATTACAATTCAATACACTTTAGGGTTACAATTTTTTTATATTTTAAAATGAAACAATATGTTATTTGAACAATTACACCTTCCTGAGCCATCAATGTGGCATAATTTTTATTTTGTTTTTATTAATTATATAGAATTCGTCCCCACAGCCACGTACAGAGGGAAAGTGCTTTATACTGAGGTCAAAAACAGGATTTTCTACCATTTAAAATACAAAAGTCTATTCATAACTATCAAATATATGATGTAAATGGCATTATGTGGCTTGATATCTTGCAGCAGACATTTTCTAAAATGCATTTTTCATGAAAACTGGTGTCACCTCCCTTATGAATAACACCAGAGACGATCAGTGTATCAGGCCTAATGCATGTCACTGGTGTTACTGTGCTGTTTCTGTCTGTCACATTAAATAAATAAAACACAATCTACTTATTTCTTGCATTTTCATTATTTTTCTGTAACTCTGACTACATGTGCTGAAAAAAAAAGTCGAGAAATAATATTTCATAAAAACTTTTAATATTGCTAAAGAAGGTAACACCAGTGACAAAAAATGATGCATGTGGTCTTGAAATAATTGCACAAAAAAAATCATTAAGCTGTCATTTATATGTATTCATAAAGTCAAAAGGTAATCTAATAATGCGGTCTAAGTTTAAATGTTAAAAAAAGAAATACATTTTAAGACATCTTGCCGTACCAACGTTTTAGATGTTTCTGTAGAATGTTATCTCTGTAAATGTATGTAACATACTGTATTAGTAACATTTTAACATTATTATAATATTAACATTATAAATGAACGTTTATTCATTTATAATTATTTTAGTATTATAATAACATTATTATTTTAACAAAACACATATTTGGTATATTTACTTTGCAAAAAAACACAAAAGATTAAATAAATAAACTCGATGTATTAATAATATCGTTTTTTATTTAATTCAAGGAACAAAACACAATATAAAACTAAATAATCCGACATAAAAAGAAAGAGAAGAAAAAGTCAGAGGAGAAACAAACAAACAAAATATAATATAAATGACAAAAACAATTCCGGTCAAATCAAGTCTTGCTTTTCAATTCAAAGAATCTGATTTGACTAAATAGCATCATAAAATTGTTTGTTTACAATTATGTAAAGATAAAATAAAGATAATTCTATTAATAAAAGTGTTTGTCATCTTTAAAATATTGCGTGCAGATAAACGTTCTGATGTGATGACGTCAGGCCAGCAGGCGGCGCTGCGGCGTGACGTCACACGAGCAGAGACGCAGAAGAAGAAGCAGAAGCAGAAGCGTGAGGAGCGCGTTAGCAGAGCCAGCGCTAATGATGATGAAATAACATAACGTGCGCGGAATAACCAGAGCGATCGCGGCGCGTCGTGGAAGATATCGCGCTTCTGCAGCGGCGTTTGGACCCCGGGCCGAGAACAAAGGCGGAATCATGGCAGACGACGAGACGCTGCGCTCGCTGATGTTCACGCTCAGTTACGTGCTGATGAAGCGACGGCGTGACGTCACCAGCGCAGACGCGCAGCGCAGACGCGAGGTTCAGCGTCGCGTCGCGCACAGACAGTATTTCCAGCAGAGACACAAGAGGATGATCATGGTGAGAAAACACACATCTTCCTCAGTTTGACAAACACAGAAACAATGCTTAACAAAAGTTACCATGGTTTTATTATAGTAAATGTGTAATATAGTAACTCTTTTAAATGTGCTATAGAAATAAATTTTGGCTGGACTTGATTAGTATATTTTTTCTTTATTTTGTATATTGATTACCATTTGTATAACCACAATTGTTCGTGGTTACCATGGTTTAACTACACTAGCAAGTTCTAATTTGGATTTATTATATATATATATATATATACAGGGCTTGACATGAAGCGTTCTCATGTGGTAAATTTGTCATTTACTTGTACGAGTATAAAAGTTACTTGCCCGGAGAGAAAAAATGTAGTTAAATTGAGTTATAAATATAATTATTTATTGTAGTTATACAAAACACATTTAGTTTATTTAGATCTTTCTTTTTAAATGAAATAATGAACAAAATAATGAAGATAATACTATTATATTTTAAAATAAAAAGTTAGAATTAAATACAAATACAATTATTTTATAGTAAACTTAAAAATAAAATGCTAATATTTACTTATTAGCTTTAACCTGCAGTTACAAATGAATAAATAATGTTTTGATACATAAAACGTTGAATACTGATATTTGAAATTAATTATTATAATTTTTTTAAAATACTGTAAATGTGAAATTAAAACCACCAGCAGGTGGCATCAAGTCACTGTTAATAAGTGAGTCACTGCGACTGAACCGAATCATTTAAACTGTTGATTCGTTCATGTTGCTCAGAGACGCAAAGCGGCAATATGGGTCTAAAACGTAAGTCTCTTAATGTTAACTTCTTGTTTATTGAACTGTTATCACATTTGTAATCATGATGATTTTTGAAGCAAAAAAAAAAAAAAAACGGCGTTCGATCTTCGTGTGATATTAACTATATGAAATGATATAAATGCATACATTGTCCTCCCCCATGTCTTGAATTTTCTGATCATTCTTCATGCATTGTAATTGTAATACTGAATCATGCAGTGAAAGAACGCACGTGAGCTAGTCTAACCTAGACGACTTTACGTAACTATGCGTGCACTCTTTGTTTGATTCTTGCAATATACTCGTTAAAACAACAATTACGAAATTATCGCAAACGATATATAATCGCACACCCCTATAACAAACAAAGGCTATATCACAGATAAAGGCAGTTATTATTGTTTTTGGTATTGACTTTTTCAAGTGACTTGTCCGATTGGGCAAATAAATTCCTCTTTCACTTGCCCGTCCAAAACATTCACCGACAAGCAGACGAGCGTTAATGTCGAGCCCTGAATATATAGATATCAGGGCTCGCAAAATGTCAAAATCCCTGGTAGCCCTTCGGGCAGGTACTCTTCAGATTTTGGTAGCCCAAATTAAAAGACTTTTTTTGTTTTTGTTTTTAAATATAGAAAATCAGATAGGAGTTTAAATGTCAATCAAAAATATTTTCAATACACAAATATAAACAAATATGAAGGAAGGAATCTTATTTCACTATTTACAGGGTCTGCGCAAAATTTTAAAAATAAATTTAAGGCAATTTATGACCCATTTTAAGAGCTGCACGAGTAAAATGAACACAGAATGAGCGGGTTGGACAATGTCTGTGGTAACATACAGTATTGAGCCATAAAATTACATGATTTACAGTTCAGATACAGGTTTTCATGTTAATTTAAGGTATTATGTTAATTTAAAACGTACAAATATTACTGTCTTAATTGTTTAGATTTTTAGAAGGCATAACTTCTTTCTCATTTACAGCTCTATGTGTTTGCTGCGTAAAAAGTTGATATCTGCATTGATCTGAGCATAAACAGCAAGAAAGGCTTATTGTAAATGCAGATTCACTCTCTGCCACGAGGTGGCGCTTTAGGAGCGCTTTTCCCCGGAAACGCTGTACACGAAGCAGCTCCGCGCTCATAAACGCTGCTTTATCAGGAATTATAGTTTAGATGAAATTAAAATGCCAACGACACATTTCTGAGGACAGTCGGTGCCCTTCAGAGACATTCACATTAAGACATCCGCGCCGCGTTTTGACTTGAAACGTGCCGCGCTCATATTTATTCAATGACATCATTGCCTTTTGAAGTTTAATCCTGCCGTATCGCGACTCTTGTCTTTCCGTCCCCAACTGTAAGACCTCTTGAAATTATAATTAAGACATTTCTAAAACTTTAAGTGTGATACAACTCACTTTAAGAGATTTTAAAGACCCGCGGGAGATCTGTATTTAAGGAGCCCGTCGGGCAGGCGGTGATATATTATGGGAGCCCGACACAATAGCCCCGGGACGTCGGGCTAGCGATTTAGCAAAAAATTTTGAGTTACTGTTTAAAGCTGTCACTGGGGTGGTACCTTTTCAAAAGGTACACTTTTGTACCTATTAGGTTCAAATACGCACACTTTAAGTACTAATATGCACCTTTAAGGTACCAAAATGGACCCTTTAGATACAAACATGTACCTTTTGAAAAGGTACCGCCCCAGTGACAGCTTTTATACCTTTATTTCTGAGAGTGTGTACAGTGCCCTCCAAAAGTATTGGAGCAGTGAAGACAAAATTGTTCTGTTGGCTGTGGAGTCAAGACATTTGCAAATATGATGAAAAGATGAATATGAGACAAAACTACAGAATGTCACATTTTATTATTAGCCGTTTCGACACATACATGTTTGACCAGCTCAGAAGCTCAGCACTTTTAGAGTTCATCCCACTCGTTGATGTGAGCATAAGTATTGGGACAGTTGAACATAAGGCAGATATAAAAGATTAAAAGCTATTGTTTAGTTGCAGATCTCTTGCGCACAATCACAGCAGTGAGTCTGTGACCCATAGACATCACCAGACTCTTGCTCTCATGCTTTCAGATACTTTCCCAGCCTTTAATGCAGCCGATTCCAATTATTGCTTGTTTTGGGGAGTTTCTGCCTTTACTCTCTTCAGCTGCTGAAATTCATGTTCAGTCGGATTTAAATCTGGAGATTGACTTGGCAATCTAAGACTTTACATTTGTTGTACTCCTTTCTTGTTGAGGTGTATGTAGTCATACATATGATGGGGCCGAATGTCTTTATGGTAAGCCAGGTGAACATTGGGAATGAATGCACAGGTTCTGGAAAGTTCTACATTGTTTCCATGGATCACGTGAATAGGCACATCACTCCGTGGCAGTAACGTGGACAAGGTTATTTTAGCTTCTGGGAAGCGTTCTGAGGCTCTGATGGCCACCTCTCTGAGCATAGGAGCCACGTTACCCTTCGCCGCTCGTAAGTCGTTTGTTCCTGTGTGGACTACGATGTGCTTGTAAGTTTCTTTCAGTTTTTTATCAGATAAGATCTGAAGAGCCCTGCTTGTATTTGGGCACCACATTTTCTGTGCTTTCATTTTTGGAAACAAGAGTTTGTCATTTATGTATTTTCCATTGGAGTCGATGAGAATAAGAGCTTCTGTTTGAGTGAGGTTATCTGGAGCAGTGCTGTGGACGTTGGTCAGTGGATCTGATGTGGATCTGATGAAGAGCGAGGATCGTCCACTGCGGGTGATTGGTGATTGTCAGTGGAGAGACAGGTCAGGTGTTTAGCGTGAGATCCTTTGGAAGTTGAAACATGAAGAAGTTGTTCCTTCATGTCATTTATAAGTTCATCTTTCTTTCGAAGTTCTGATTTCAACACAAACAGTTCTTCATGCATTTCTGTTTTAATTTCAGCTACTTGTCTTCTGAAAGTTGATTTGAGTTCCTTCAGCTCTTCTCTAGCTTGCTGAAGTTCCTTTGACATCTGTTCTTTGTTTCTCAGCAGGTATTCAGTCTCTTGTTTTAAATTCATCATGTCCTTTGTGAGCTGCTCCAAGTCGTTGTTGTCTTTTAGCTGGGACATTATTAATTCTTTTAGTTCCACCACATCTATTTCCAGGAGTGAAAATCCTTAAAATCTCTCTCTCTCTCGCTCTCTCTCTCTCGCTCTCTCTCTCTCTCTTCCTCTCTCTCTTCCTCTCTCTCTCTCTCTCTCTCTCTCTCTCTCTCTCTCTCTCTCTCTCTCTCTCTCTCTCAATTCAATTCAATTCAAATTAGCTTTATTGGCATGACTGTGTAGCATCACAATGTTGCCAAAGCAATACATATATTATACAGATAAATAAAATCATGAGGAAACACATATGTCCATATTATACATGTAGGTAAAAAAAAGAATAATTAATAAATAAATAAATGATTAAATGAATACAGAGAGCAGTTATAAATGGAAAGGGGGGATCAGCCTTTGTCCCTCATTTGATGGCAGGAGGACACATACTGCGCTGCCAGGTGGATACACTTCTCCTTTTCTCCCAGAATATAACAGAGTTTGTCTAAGTTGCTTTTATGGTTAAATTCAGGTGAAACTAGAGCTATTTGTTTGAAATAGGCATCTCTGATGTGTTTATATTTGCTGCACTCCGTGAGGAAGTGCAGCTCGTCCTCTACGAGTCCCTCAGTGCAGTCTCTCTCTCACACACACACACACACACACACACACACACACACACACACACACACTCTCTCAGTGCAGTGAGAACACAGTCTCTCTCACACACACACACACACACACACACACACACACACACACACACACACACACTCTCTCAGTGCAGTGAGAACACAGTCTCTCTCTCACACACACACACACACACACACACACACACACACACACACTCTCAGTGCAGTGAGAACACAGTCTCTCTCTCACACACACACACACACACACACACTCTCTCAGTGCAGTGAGAACACAGTCTCTCTCTCACACACACACACACACACACACACACACACACACACACACTCTCAGTGCAGTGAGAACACAGTCTCTCTCTCTCACACACACACACACACACACACTCTCAGTGCAGTGAGAACACAGTCGCAGCTCTCTGGCTCTCCAGCTCTGCTTGTGTCGGCCCGTCTCCACACACACACACACACGTCTCCACACACAGACTGTGTTCTCTCTCTCACACACACACACACACACACACGTCTCCACACACAGACTGTGTTCTCTCTCTCACACACACACACACACACACACACGTCTCCACACACAGACTGTGGTCACTCAGACGATACTTCGTCAGCAGCTTTCTCTGACCATACTCTTTAATACTGCTCAGGTATGGCGCTAATTTATAATCAGATTTTATTCTGTGGAAGTAAGTTAATTTCTTTACTTGAGTTACTTTTCGCTGCCAATCATGAATGTATTCTTCCTGGGTTATTTTTTCTGTTTCTTTAATTTTTGAATTCTTTAACTGAATTGTGGAATTGAGTTGATGTTTTTCCACTAAATAGTGAAAGGGGTCAGTCTCTGGGTGTTTTTGCTGATAAGTGAAAGCACTGTGGTGGCAGCTATCTGTCGGCGCGTCTGAAAGATGGATCCAGAACTTCGCTGCTCTCTTCTGGATCTCAGAGAGCAGAGGGAATCTGCCCAGTTCTGCCCTGCAGCCGAGATTCGGGGCGTTTCTGTGAATTCCCAGGATGCTTTTGCAGAATTCAAGGTGGAAAATTTCAACAGGGTTTTTGTCCCATGATTCATAGTTTAATTTAAATTTGGGGCCCCAGATTTCACATCCATAGAGGAGAATGGGTTTGATGATGCTATGGAAGATTTTCAGCCACAGTTTAATGGGTGGGTTGAATCTGAACAGGGGTCGTCTTATACTGTAAAAAGCCCTGCGTGCCTTATCCGTCAGATCTTTGATTGCAGTATTGAGCCGTCCAGAGGCTGAGATCGTCAGACCCAAATAATTATAACAGGTGACGTGATTAAGAATTGTTCCACCGATTGTGAACTCATATTTTTTGTCAGCAAGACGAGGCTTTTTCTGAAAGATCATGATTTGAAAGATCACTCTCTCTCTCTCTCTCTCCTCTCTCTCTCTCTCTCTCTCTCTCTCTCTCTTCCTCTCTCTCTCTCTCTCTCTCTCTCTCTCTCTCTCTCTCTCTCTCTCTCTCTCTCTGCATGCGGGAGTGTTTGGGTGTGGGTGAGGGTGCTCACGGAGAGGTGTTTGAAAGTTTCCTTTTCTTTTTCTATTTTTGATTTAAAAGGGAATTTGATACATAACATTTTTGTAAAGCTGCATTTAGATTTGAAAGCCACGTGTTGGTGGTGTTCGCGGTAGCGTCGGAATGGCGTCACCTCTGACGGGGGGAGAACCACCTGTTTCGCGGCGTCATGGAGTCCGGTGCGTACCTGCTCAGGGTGTATCGGTGGAGGATGTACTACTGGCGGTCGGAGAAGAGGTTGGTTATGACAACATCTCTTCGGCGTCCAGGATGAATAAAGCGGTAGTGATTTTTGTTAAGGAGGATAAGTTAGTAAACCGCTTGGTAAGCAACGGGATTGTGGTAAGTGGCGATTTTGTTGTTGTTTCACCGCTTGTTACACCTACGACAAAAGTTTATATATCAAATGTTCCACCATTTATTGGAAATGAGGATATTGAACGCGCATTAGCCCAGTATGGTAAATGTGCTAGTGCGATTAAAACTCTCCCATTGGGATGTAAAAATGAAGCATTGAAACATGTGATGTCTTTTAGGAGACAGGTATTTATGTTTTTGAATGTGCCGGAATTAGATGTGTCTTTCAGAGTAGTACACGAAGGAAACCATATATGCTCTATGTTAATACAGGTAGCTTGAAGTGTTTTGAGTGCGGAGATATTGGCCACAAAAGTTGGCATGCCCGCATAGAGCCCAGGCTAATGAGGAGGCCGCAGGGCCTAGTGGTGTTTCTGTAGCTAAGGTAAATAAAATAATAATGCAGTCTCAGCCTGAAGAGGAGAGTCTTGCTCAGAACGATGAATTACGTGAAAGCATAGACAGAAATCAAAACAAAGAAGATACAACGGTGAATGTGGTAGAGGAACATGAGGTTTTGGAATGTAGTGCAGTCATGGTGGCAGAGAAATTGGGTGAAGGTGCTCCTTGTGAAGTGGTTAGTAGGGAAACTACTGAAAGATCAGATGATGTTGGAAAGAGTGAGGGATATGGAATGAAGGATGATGATACATTGTCTGAGGTATCTGACATGTCTGAGTTTGGGTCACAGAATATAGATGATACATACTCAGTGCAAGAGATTAACGATTTTTTGGACTTGACGTTTGGAAAAACTGTTGAGGTGAAGGATTTTTTTCCGGATATAGACAAATTCATATGGTCAGTGGTGTCAATGCAGAAAGTTGTTAGCTACGAAGCCTTATGTAAGAAGAAGAGGTTCAGATTGAGGAAGATTTTAGCCAAATTGCGGAAAGAGAAAAGAGCTTTGCAAAAATAAAATGTTCAAATGCACAGGGTTAATCTGATATTTTATTTTTTGTATTCGTTTCTATCAATCTTTCTCTTTTTCTATCTTTTTATGGACATCTTAAAACTAGGTTCCTTAAATATAAATGGGGGTAGAGATAGGAATAAATTAGCCATGATTGCAGAGTTTGTTAAACAATTTGATATAGTTTTTTTGCAAGAAACACATACAAGTGATGATAATAAGATTCAGTGGGGAATGTGGTGGGAAGGGAAGTATGCTCTTAGCCATGGTACAAATATAAGTGCTGGGGTAGCTATTCTTTTTTCCAAAAATTTGAATGTTAACATTTTAACAGTGGAGGAAATTGTAAAAGGAAGAGCACTTTTAACTAAAGTAGAGTGTGAAGGAATAATTTTTGTTTTAATCAATGTATATGCTCCTAATAATGGACATGAGCGTGTGGTTTTTTTTATGGAATTGAGATCAGTCATTCAGAAGTTTGATGATGATAATGTTTGCATGGTAATTGGGGGTGATTGGAATTGCACAACCAATTTTATTGTTGATAGGAATGGAGAGGAGCCTCATAATCAATCAAGCATGCAGTTGTTAAAAATTATAAATGAGTTTGACTTAATAGATTTGTGGAGAAATAGAAACATTGGAGTTAGACAATATACATGGTTAAAGGTATCAGATAATCAAGTTAGTGGTGCAAGGTTAGACCGTTTTTATTTGGGGAAGATTTGGAATAATAAGGTTATGAATGTTTCTATCTTGCCTAATGGGTTTTCAGATCACCATATGATTACTTTTGATTTTAATTTTAAAAAAGTGGTTAAACCTTTGTATTTTTGGCATTTTAATGTTAAATTGTTACAAGACATTAGTTTTTGTGAAAAATTTACATTTTTTTGGGATAAGTGGAAACTCCAGAAAGACACTTTTGAAAATCTTGGTCAATGGTGGGATGTCGGTAAAGCAAATATTAGGATTTTTTGTCAAAACTATACTTCATATTCTACTGCATTGATGAAAACAACAGTTAAAAGTTTACAAAGAGACATTGCATTTTTGGAAAAAGACATTTTGAATAATAATGGGACTGTGAATAATGAAAAGTTAAATAAGAAAAAAGAAGAACTAGGATATTTTTTACAAGAAAAGGTAAAAGGAGCACTTATAAGATCAAGATTTTGTTCAGTCAAAGATATGGATGCTCCTAGTGCTTTCTTTTTAATTTGGAAAAGAAGTTTTCAACAAAAACAGTTGTGTCATATAAAATGTCCGAATGGAACTGTAACTTCTGACCCTATGGAAATGAGGAAAATGACAGTGGATTTTACTCTGAATTATATAGTACTCAGAATTGTGACTCTGGAAGTATTGCTGAATTGCTTTGTGATCTGCCTCAGTTGAGAGATGAACAAAAAAAATCACTGGATGAACAAATAACTTTGCAAGAGCTCACAGATGCAATGAGACAATTATCTCCTGGAAGATCCCCTGGAGTGGATGGTATACCTGTGGAGTTCTATCAGGCTTTTTGGGAATTAATTGGACAGGATTTTAATGATCTACTGATGGATTGTATCAAAGAAAGACATTACCCACAAGTTGTTGTAGGGCAGTTCTATCCTTAATTCCTAAAAAGGAGACTTGGGATTATTAAAAAATTGGAGACCAGTGTCGTTGTTATGTTCAGATTATAAAATAATTTCTAAGGTGTTAGCAAATAGACTTAAAAAATATTTACATGTAATAGTTCATAGAGACCAGTCCTATTGTATACCAGGTAGATCAATTATGGATAATTTATTTTTATTGCGTGATATGATTGATTTTAATCAAGTAATAATTTTAATTTAGGGGTTCTTTCGCTTGATCAAGAAAAAGCTTTTGATCAAGTTGATCATAAGTATCTTTTCAGTGTATTAAAACAATTTGGGTTTGGTGAGAATTTTATATCATGTATAAAATTGTTGTATTCTAATGCATTTGTTATGGTCAAAGCTGGAGGTGGTTTGAGTGCACCTATAATGATGTCCAGGGTATCAGACAAGGATGTCCTCTTTCTGGACAGTTATATAGTCTGGTAATGGAACCTTTTTGTGCAGATTAAGGAAGGATCTAACTGGAATTTTACTTCCAGATTTAAAGAGTACATTTAAAGTATCCTTGTCAGCGTATGCTGATGATGTTACTGTGTTTATAAAGAGTCAAGATGATGTGAAAGTTTTAATGGGAATTATTGGAAAATATGAAAAGGCATCCTCAGCCAGAGTGAATTGGGGAAAAAGTGAGGATATATTATTGGTAAGTGGGAAGATGTAGGACCTCCAAAATTACCATGTGGTTTACAATGGGGCAGAGAAGGGTTAAAAGTATTAGGTGTTTTTAGGGAATGAACATTTTCAGATAAGGAACTGGGAGGGATTGCTGGAGAAGGTGTCAGCTCGATTGTCTAAATGGAACTGGCTATTACCACAATTGTCGATAGAGGGCTAGTCTTGGTCACTAACAACTTGGCAGCCTCGACACTGTGGCATAAAATGACTGTTATGGAGCCTCCAGTTGAGTTGGTTTGTAAAATACAACGGACAATCGTGAATTTTTTTTGGAGTGGGGCACACTGGATCCATGCTGCAGCACTTTATTTACCTGTCCATGAAGGTGGTCAAAGGCTGGTGGATGTGAGAAGTCGGTTGACAGCTTACAGAATACAAACAGCACAAAGACTTTTATATCACAAAGACTTAGCTTGGGCTCATACTGCAAGACTGATTTTGAAGAACGCAGGTGGACTTGGTTTGGATAAACATTTGTTCATAATGGACTTGGAGAAGGTGAGTTTGTCAGAGATCACTCCCTTCTATAAGTCAGTGTTACAGTCCTGGAAAACAGTTTTTAAGGTGGATCGGAGTAGTGATGACACAGGACACTGGGTTTTGGAGGAACCATTATTCTTTAATCCAATGATCCAAACAAGGCTTTTGTCTTCAGTGAGCGTATCTACAGTTTTGAAGCGGAATGGGGTTGTAAAAATGAGACACCTCTTGGATGATGATGGGTGGAAGCCGGTTGGTATCCTTAAAGAAATGACAGGATTGAAATCTGAACGTCTTGTATCAAAACTGATAGAGGAGATTTGGAATGTCTTACCAAGTGGCCACAGAGAGTACATCAAAAAAGGTCAGTCAATGGACTTAAGAGATACAGAAAAGGAATTTCCAAAAATTAAAGTGTCTCCAGTTATGCTGGAGGAGAGTGTGGAAGTAAACATGGACTCAATTCTGTCTTTTGATACACCTCAGCTGGACTATTTTGAATTAACATCAAAGAAAGCAATTTATGATTCTTCAGTAAAAGTCATTCATCAAATTTTTCTCAGGAAAATTAAAGCTTCAAAGTGGCCAAGATTGTTAGGATCAGATTTCCTCGTGAGGGACAGGTGGAGAGCCCTGTATAAGCCTCCCATAGAGAAGAGGACAGCAGATCTACAGTGGAGGCTTATTCACGGGGCAATAGCTACAGACAGACATGTGGCGCACCTGAACTCAGCAGTGGGTGGTGAATGTAGATTTTGTGGAAAACAAGAAGATTTAGAACATTTGTTTTTAAAATGTGGAAGATTACAAGATCTTTTTAATTTTCTTAAGGATTTGTTTAAAAAATTTGATGAGGAGTTTTCAGATAAAATATTTATTGGGGGTGTTAAGTATAGGTATTCAATGAGAAGGATGACATGTTTATTAAATTATTTGTTGGGAACAGCTAAATTAGCAATATGGAAAACGAGAAAGAATAAAGGAAAACAACTTGGGACTATTGATGTGGACATGATGTTTAGAAAATTAGTTGGTGGAAGAATCAAAATTGAATTTGCCTATTATAAACTTGTTAATAATGAAGTGTTTTTTTGCGATATCTGGTGTTTTAGAGACATCTTATGTGTGGTTTTTGAGGGTCAGTTGTTTTTGAATGTTTGATTATTTTATGAGAATTACTATTGTTGTGATTTTGTATGAGAGGTAATTTGTGATAAAATAAAAAGTGTTTTGATCCTCTCTCTCTTCCTCTCTCTCTCTCTCTCTCTCTCTCTCTCTCTCTCTCTCTCTCTCTCTCTCTCTCTCTCTCTCTCTCTCTCTCTCTCTCTCTCTCTCTCTCTCTCTCTCTCTCTCTCTCTCTCTCTCTCTCTCTCTCTCTCTCTCTCTCTCTCTCTCTCTCTCTCTCTCTCTCTCTCTCTCTCTCTCTCTCTCTCTCTTCCTCTCTCTCTCTCTCTCTCTCTCTCTCTCTCTCTCTCTCTCTCTCTCTCTCTCTCTCTCTCTCTCTCTCTCTCTCTCTCTCTCTCTCTCTCTCTCTCTCTCTCTCTCTCTCTCTCTCTCTCTCTCTCTCTCTCTCTCTCTCTCTTCCTCTCTCTTTTTTGTTATGAATGTTACAGTTGTATGTTTTGTAGCAGAAATGTTTCATATAATTTCATTATTTTATTTATTACATTGACGTGGATATAAAAAGTAGTGGGCTGGTCTTGAGCATTACACTCCGGGCTGAAAATGGATCCCGCCGCGGCCCTGCTGTTGGATGTTTTGTTTGCACTTTATCAGAACTACCTCCTATCTACTGACGTTAAGCTTGTGTTTAAAGAAAACTTTTCAAAAAGGGTCACACAATTTTATGTTTTATGATATGTTATGTTACGTTATGTTAAGTTAAATTTAAACTTTTTACAATGGCAGGGCCTAACACAGCTGATCCAATACTTCTGCTCACATCAGATCGAGGGATGAACTCTAGAAGTGCTGAGCTTCTGAGCTGGTCAAACATGTATGTGTCGAAACGGCTAATAATAAAATGTGACATTCTGTAGTTTTGTCTCATATTCATCTTTTCATCATATTTGTAAATGTCTTGACTCCACAGCCAACAGAGCAATTTTGTCTTCACTGCTCCAATACTTTTGGAGGGCACTGTATATGTGTGTGTGTGTGTGCATATGTACGTGTATATATATATATATATATATATATACAGTGGGGCAAAAAAGTATTTAGTCAGCCACCAATTGTGCAAGTTCTCCCACTTAAAAAGATGAGAGAGGCCTGTAATGTTCATCATAGGTATACCTCAACTATGAGAGACAAAATGAGAAAAAAAAATCCAGAAAATCACATTGTAGGATTTTTAAAGAATTTATTTGCAAATTATGGTGGAAAATAAGTATTTGGTCAATAACAAAATTTCATCTCAATACTTTGTTATATACCCTTTGTTGGCAATGACAGAGGTCAAACGTTTTCTGTAAGTCTTCACAAGGTTTTCACACACTGTTGCTGGTGTTTTGGCCCATTCCTCCATGCAGATCTCCTCTAGAGCAGTAATGTTTTGGGGCTGTCGCTGGGCAACAGCGGGTTGAGATCTGGAGACTGGCTCGGCCACTCCAGGACCTTGAAATGCTTCTTCTGAAGCCACTCCTTCGTTGCCGGGCAGTGTGTTTGGGATCATTGTCATGCTGAAAGACCCAGCCACGTTTCATCTTCAGTGCCCTTGCTGATGGAAGGAGGTTTTCACTCAAAATCTCACGATACATGGCCCCATTCATTCTTTCTTTACACGGATCAGTCGTCCTGGTCCCTTTGCAGAAAAACAGCCCCAAAGCATGATGTTTCCACCCCCATGCTTCACAGTAGGTATGGTGTTCTTTGGATGCAACTCAGCATTCTTTCTCCTCCAAACACGACAAGTTGAGTTTTTACCAGAAAGTTCTATTTTGGTTTCATCTGACCATCTGACATTCTCCCAATCCTCTTCTGGATCATCCAGATGCTCTCTAGTAAACTTCAAACGGGCCGGACATGTACTGCTTAAGCAGGGGGACACGTCTGGCACTGCAGGATTTGAGTCCCTGGCGGCGCAGTGTGTTACTGATGGTAGTCTTTGTTACTTTGGTCCCAGCTCTCTGCAGGTCATTCACTAGGTCCCCGTGTGGTTCTGGGATTTTGCTCACAGTTCTTGTGATCATTTTGACCCCACGGGTGAGATCTTGCGTGGAGCCCCAGATCGAGGAGATTATCAGTGGTCTTGTATGTCTTCCATTTTCTAATAATTGCTCCCACAGTTGATTTCTTCACACCAAGCTGCTTACCTATTGCAGATTCAGTCTTCCCAGCCTGGTGCAGGTCTACAATTTTGTTTCTGGTGTCCTTTGACAGCTCTTTGGTCTTAGCCATGGTGGAGTTTGGAGTTGGACTGTTTGAGGTTGTGGACAGGTGTCTTTTATACTGATAACGAGTTCAAACAGATGCCATTAATACAGGTAACGAGTGGAGGACAGAGGAGCCTCTTAAAGAAGAAGTTACAGGTCTGTGAGAGCCAGAAATCTTGCTTGTTTGTAGCTGACCAAATACTTATTTTACCGAGGAATTTACCAATTAATTCTTTAAAAATCCTACAATGTGATTTTCTGGATTTTTTCCTCATTGTGTCTCTCATAGTTGAGGTATACCTATGATGAAAATTACAGGCCTTTCTCATCTTTTTAAGTGGGAGAACTTGCACAATTGGTGGCTGACTAAATACTTTTTTGCCCCACTGTGTGTGTATATATATATATATATATATATATATATAATGTAAGGAATAATTGACGACGGGCCGTTGGATTATTAGAAAATAATGCACACCCGCGGTGGTGATGCGGTCACGACGCGAAGCGGAGTTATACACCGTTACACCTCGGGTGTGCATTATTTTTCTAATAACTCAACGGCCCGTCGTCAATTATTCCGCTTATACTGCGGTTGCCACACCTCAAGACATCCATCAGATGATATATTTCAAGGCATTCGTCCGGTATTTCTACTTAAATCGCTATTGTGAGTAGGATTATTTCTTTCGCATCTCATCCAGCGCCTCCGTTGCTAATTCCTAAATGTAATTTTAAACCTAGTAACGGAGGCTTGAGCCGTTGATAACAGATTAATGTAGTTAATACAGTTAATAAGTTAGTTATGACAGAGAGAGAGAGAGAGAGAGAGAGAGATTACCTCTGTGCGTCTCTCAATAGTGTTCGGCAGCAATGTCTCTAGTTATAGTGAAACTTAGTTCCTTTTGTTTACGAACAGCGCCGTTGTTGTTACCTCGCTTGTGAGAAGTCATGTAGTTTTTAAGTTGTTTACTGATAAAATGGTCAGAGTAGCGCTAACAACATTAGCGCGGTGTATGCTAGTGTGTGCAAACTGTAACTGTGTGCGGTCTGTGAGGGAGAGAGAGTATGTGCTTTCCGTACATAATAAAGCGCAATTTTGTGGCAAAAACATGGACATGATCTGTTGTTTTTATCATATTGTTTACTATATTTATTTATTTGGCCAGTGTCGTTCTGGGTTTTGGTTATTTTGCTGTTGTAAGACCTTTGAAATAACAGAAATCATCATTTGGTGAAGTGATATGGTCATGTAATGCGGTCAAGAGCTGCCTGGAACTACGTTCGCCGTGCGTTTCCCTGAAAATAATTGCACACCTCAGAACGTTCGGCAGCCAATCAGATTCAAGCATTCAACGGCCCCGTAGTATAAATATATAGTTCATACCTGCAAAAGTTCTATGAACTTTTAATACTTCATATGTGTCCCTGGAGCACAAAAGCAGTCATAAGCAGCACAGGTATATTTGTAGCAATAGCCAATAGCTAGAGTCAAAATTATACATTTTTCTTTTATGCCAAAAATCATTTGGATATTAAGATCATGTTCCATGAAGATATTTTGTAAATTTTCTACCGTAAATATATCAAAACTTCATTTTTGATTAGTAATATGCATTGCTAAGAACTTCATTTGAACAACTTTAAAGGCGATTTTCTCAATATTTAGATTTTTTCACACCCTCAGATTCCAGATTTTCAAATAGTTGTATCGTCAAATATTGACATCAATGGAAAGCTTATTTATCAGATGATGTATAAATTGTAATTTCTTTGTTTTGTGGTCACATATCATCTGAATACGAGCCGTTCTCTACCCTCGCTAACAGAACTGTGTTTGTCTCTCAGATGATGATCGCTCAGGCGTCTCGTCCAATCGGTGGCCCGCCGGCACGCCCCACGCGGGTCTGGAGCAGCATCGAGAGCACCGATTGGTGGGAGCGCGTGGTCATGAGGGAGTTCCAGCCCTCCGATTGGCTGGAGAAGTTCCGCATGACCAAAGAGACTTTCTTCCTGCTGTGTGGGAAGCTGAAGCCGCGTCTGAGCCGTCAGGACACTCGTCTGCGTCCGGCGCTGCCGCTGGAGAAGCGTGTGGCCGTGGCTCTGTGGCGGCTGGCCTCTAATGTAGAGTACCGCACCATCAGCGCTCTGTTCGGCGTGGGCCGCTCCACCGTCTGTAAGTGTGTTCGAGACGTGTGTCACGCCATCGTGCTGCTGCTGCGGCCGCTGTACCTGCGCTCCCCGAGCGAGCAGGAGCTGGAGGACGCGGCGCGACTCTTCGCCTCGCGCTGGGGCTTCCCTCACTGCGTGGGAGCGGTGGCCAGCCTGCACGTGCCCATCATCGCCCCGTCCAGCAACACTCACAGCTACTGGAACAGCCGCGGCTGGCTGTCGGTGGTCACGCAGGGTGCGGTGAACGGGCTCGGGCAGTTCTGGGACGTGTGCGCTGGGTTCCCGGGCAGCACCGAGCACGCCGAGCTGCTGCAGAACTCCACGCTCTGGGCCCGCGGCTGCGAGGGCTTTCTGCTGCAGGGCGAGCCGGAGCGCCGCTTCATGGGCCGGCCGCTGGGCTTCCTGATGCTGGGCGACGCCGGATACCCGCTGAAGAGCTGGCTGCTGAAGAGCTTCCCGGAGTCCGGCGCGCTGTCGGAGGCTCAGCGAGCGTTTAACCGGCGGCTGGAGCGCGCGCGCGGCGTGGTGGACGAGGCGTTCCTGCGGCTCCGAGCGCGCTGGCAGTGTCTGCTGAAGAGGAACGACTGCCGCATGGACGTGGTGCCCACCATGATCCTGGCCTGCTGCGTGCTGCACAACGTCTGCGAGGTGCACGGGGACGAGTTCGACGAGCGCTGGGAGGAGGCGGTGAGGCACGAGGAGAGTCCGCAGCCCGCAGACGAGGTGTCGCCCGCCGCTGACGACCGCCACGGAGAGGAAGTGCGAGCGCTGTTCTGCGAGTACTTCCTGCAGCAGGAGAACCAGCAGAGGACGCTGGGATGCTGAGACCGGACCAGACGGTCAGTCGAGGGGAACGCTGCACAAAACGATCTGCTCACTTAGTATTGTGTCTTGTTTTCTGGCATAAATATCTAAACATTCTTAAATCAACATTAGGGTTGGGTATCGTTTGAAATCCCACGTCGATACCCAGTTTCAATTCCAATGTGGTAAAAAAAACATTTAGATATCAAACATATTTATTCTGTGTCTCTTTTTGCAAAACATTTAGTTGCAGCTGAATACCGTGAATACAAATCAGCCGGCTGCATATAAACTGGACTCGATTAAGAGCTGTTCATATGCAAAATAGAGCTTGTTTTTTTGAGAAAACGAGGCTTAAAATCTTAAGTCATTTTTCCTGTCAAGTAAATGCATCTTGATTCAAGAATTTTTAGATATACTAGAAAACAAGACAAAAATACTAAGTTAGAAAATCATCTTTTGCAGTGAAGGAATGTTTGTTGCTGTGTGTTTTTGAGAACTGGATCTCAGATCAGAAACAGCAGCTCATCCGCTGGCTTCAGTCATTATTAGATGCAGAGCATCACAGCGAGAGAAAGACTCGGAGAGAAGTGTGCTGATGAAGACGGTCAGTAGTGTGGGTTAGTTACTGCAGTCCAGCTCTCAAACACACGTCATCCGCTCATCAGCACAGACTCCAAGACCTGGATCAAGTGCGTCCCACACAGAGACAGAAACCTGCAACTCGGTCAGGAACCGCTGAGTTAGTTAGTGATCTTACTAGTTACCGAGCAGACTTCATCCATCAGCAGCTGATTCAAACATCATGAAGAGAAGAGATGCTGAAGATACGGATGTGATCCGCTAGTGTGAAAGACTGTGAACCTCATTCTACTGTTTTAACTGCTTTATATGCTGTATGCATGTGTTTTAATAATCATTCACTAACCTTCTTTAAATCATTAAATGTGAACAGTAATGTCTCTCTTTACGGTCATTGTTATGTCCTGTCGTTTGTTTTTTCCTAGTTCTCTGTATTACTAGTTCTACTTTGTGATTCATTCCAGTCGCCTGTGAGCAGCTAGTTAATTGCTGACACCTGAAGAGAGGGTTAGGGTTAGCCCTGATCCTGATCCTGCAGTCGCAATCACAGTCCCTTCTTTTTCCCCTTTTTGTTTCTTAATAAACTTCATTTTTATTGGTAACCCTGTTTTGTGTGCTTGATGTTGCTTCCCCAGAGCCAGGGTTATAACAGTCATGTTCTGTGTGATATTTGTACAGTAACATGTTTCCTGATTTTGTCAATACAATAAAACTCAATGGGGTCAATCATTCTTCAGAATATCTTCATTCGTCTTCCTCACGTCACACGGGTTCGAGTAAACGATGACAGAATGATCATTTCTGGATGAATGATAACGCTGCTCATCATAACATGCCATCTGTCTCTGTGAGGCTTCAGATTAGGAATAAGCGGTGAAATCTGGCACAGGATTATACTCAGGATTATATCCCCTGTTGTTTTGAAGTAATATAAGGGAAGATGGGTGTATTAGGGTCAAGGGTGGTCTTTAGTTCAGGACCTGTAGATGAGAGTGTGTGGTAATATAATGATGATGTGTTGATGACCGCTGAAGCTGTCTGTGTTCCCCGTCACACGTGTCTCTCTCATTATTAGCCGGATTATCTGCGTCTGGAGAGACGGACCCTCAGCTCACGCTTCTGTTCAGAGAAAGCTCCTCCACCGACGCCAGCATGCTGCATCCGCTCTTGATCTTCATGGTCGTCATCAACGTATTCATGTCCATCATCTTCTGGACCTTCTTGATGGCGGAGGTCTTCTTCAAAGAGGCAGAGACGGAGGAGGCCAGAGCTGAGGCGGCCATGTCTGCGGCTTAGAGTTCGTCAGTAGATCTCACGCAGTCCTCATTAGTTCATAGAGCTTCTCTGATCAGACGCCCGCAGCTCCAGAGGGATCGCCCTTCATTTAGAAGCTTTCTGTCCAGCTTATTCTGCAGCAAAAAGCACCATTTGGGAATCATGGAGTGTTTTTTTATTAACAGGTAAGAGAAAAACAGTCTCATGTTTCTACTGTAATGTATTCAACTGTCCTTCAGTTACTGTATGAATAGATTATTAATTGTTTATTTGTTTGTTTAACTCTTCAGATTGGATATTTCTTTAAGAAAGGACTTATCCAGTAGGAAATGGTGTCTTTTTCAGTCATTTCATTTGACAAAGTTTCTGTTGAACTTGAGAAATCAGGGCTGGGGCCCCAATGATGACAGTTCATGATTAAGTCAACAAATATGGCTTCTCAAGGGGCGGCTCTCAATCACAGTCTTAAACATGTGCTGTGCTTATTCATATATCATTATTAAACCTTCAGCACTGCATTATAACAGGAGGAAAACACTTAAAACCAATATATCTCTTTAAAAACATGTTTTGTGCGGTCGTTATGTTCAGAATGATTGAGGTGTACTTAAGTATTTTCTCAAATGCACTAAGCATTTTTATATGATGAATGGGGACATGCAAATTAATAATCTGATGAAAAACAAATGCATTTCTTTGCATCACGCTCTAAAAGGTGCCGTTTCCTAAGGATGGACTTGAGAGAGTTGCTGGTCACTTCATCTCACACACCTGATTCATTCATTCAGAGACTGTGCACTGCTGGGGGTCCAGGGGGGGTTGGAAGCAATGCATTATTAAAAAAAAAAAAAACATTAAAAAATTAGATCTAAGATGGCACCGCACATGGCAGCTACAGTGCTTAGCTCTCCAGTGTTTGTACTGTTTTTGTTAGTTTTTCCTGTTTTTTGTTTCTCAAACACGATCAGTCTTACCAGGGATGAACTGCTGAACATTCGGCAGAACACACCACAAAATCTTTTCCCGGATTTCAATTATTCAGATGTTTTGCTGGACATAGTAGTTGGCGGAGCAGCGGTGCTGTTCAGACGCTTCAGGACGTGCAGACTGGGGAAGCGATCCGGCGCCCTCGTGAAGCTCAGACAGCACGGATTAAGAACGGCATCGCCTAGCATCCATCTAGCAAGTCTCTACTCTCTACCCAACAAAACGGACATTTCCTTCTGCTTTCCCGGACAAATAAGGAATTTTCAAACTCTGCTGCTCTGTGTTTCACGGAAACCTGACTGAATGACGCCATACCAGACAGCATGTTACATCTGCTGGGCTTTCAGCTGTTCAGAGCAGACCGCAACGCAGAATCAACGGGGAAATCGAGCGGTGGCGGGACATGCTTTTACATCAATGAAAGGTGGTGTACAGATGTAACCTGTTAAAGAAGATGTGCTGTTCCGATCTAGAAACGCTCTTCATTAACTGTAAGCCTTTGTACTCGCCACGGGAGCTTTGCTCGTTCATTCTCGTGAGTATTTACATTCCTCCACAAGCGCACGTGAGCTCAACTTTACAGAAACTTGCTGATCTGATCACAGAGACTGAGCAACAACCAGACTCTGTTTTAATCATTCTCTGGGACTTTAATAAAGGATACATATCACTCTGTCCCACGAGCAGCTTTAGGACTCTCTGATCACTGCCTGGTTTATCTTATACCGACCTACAGGCAGAAACTGAAATCAGCTAAACCTGTATTAAGGACTGTGAAAAGATGGACTAATGAGACAGAGCGGGTTTTACAAACCTGTTTCTCTCTCACTGATTGGACTGTTTTTGAGGCTGCTGCCACCGATCTGGACGAGCTCACAGAGACTGTAAAATCTTATATCAGTTTCTGTGAGGATATGTGCATTCCTACCAGGACTCATCTAACTTACAACAACGACAAACCGTGGTTCACTGCAAAACTCAGACTTTTAATGTAAAGTAAATGATGTCTCTTACTGAAATATGTTGCAGAAAACCCATTAAAGATTTATGTTATTTTAAAAAATCACATCGTTTTATACATATTTTGGACTATGGGGGGCGCCATTATTCTGATGGCGTAAAATGGTTGCACTCGGTGAGCTACTAGCGCTACCTGTTGCTTTTTTTACCACAACACAACTCGGAATAGACAACTTGGAAAATAAAATACTGATACGATCATGACCACAGCTAATGAAAGAGCTTACAGGGGTGATGGATATAAGTGTAGGTTTAAACCAAACGCTGTACCATCGATTTTTCCCCACAAGGAGTGTAAACACCCCGGATCTCGAGGGAAATCCGCACTGAGAAATTCCTCTAGTGGCCGCGCGTCATGATTAGTGTCGGCATGTTTACATCCTAACAGATGGCATAGCGTTTCTTGTCTCAGCCGTTTGCAAGCTCTTTCAGTAGCTGTGGTCTACTAAAAGACTCAAAGGCATCAGGGCTGAAGTGGAGAGAAAAAAGAAGCGGGTCTTTAGGAAGTTTTATTCGTCCACAGGCATCTTCCCATTCTTTTCTCCTCTTCTTATCGCTAGGAAAGCAGTGAAGTCTTACATTACATCGCTTCTTTTGTTGCCCTTCGACTGAAAATTACAACCAAAAGCCACACAATGTGGTATCGTATCAGTATTTTATTTTCTGAGTTGTGTTGCTGTAAAAATCCGAAGACTATAGAAATAAGCGCCAGTTGTTCACTGAGTGCAACCATTTGACGTCATCGACGCAGAATGTACTGTGCACATAAAATAATGGTGCCCTATAATATAGGTCACTATAACAAATTCCTCATATGTGTAAACATACCTGGCAATAAAGCTCATTCTCATTCTCTCATTATGGGATGTGTTTACAGAATGCTTATTAGATAAACTGTTGGATTAGTTTTGGAGATGCATATGACAGCGTTTTGGAATGCGATCAGTGGATTACAGCAGAAGAGATTCACTCCAGCGCCGTGTGTGTGTGTGTGTTAGATAAGAAGACTCCTGTCTGAGGCCAGCATGCTGCACCCGCTCATGTTTGTGATCGTCGTCTTCAACATGGAATCGTCTGACAATCGTGGAATGGACGTTTCTCATGCACGAGATCATGAGGTTAAACTCAGAGGATCCAGATGAAGTTCATCCATCCGAGTAGATAGAGCGGCTCGGTAGCATGAGGAGTTTAGTCTTAGGTCACAAGGTAAGAGCTGCGTTTGAGTTCCAGGTCTCTACAGATCCATCAGTTCATTACAGTAGGGTTGTTGCTGCAGGAATGAGACGCTTCAGGTCTGCTTTTGGTCGAATCGTTCCCATTATTCTCTCCTTTGCTGGATTAGGTGGGAATCTTGGGAATGTTCTGCCCGCTGGTGATACAGGATTTGATTAAACCAGGCTTAATCTTCTCTTCGACTCAATCATTCCCCTGTAATCCAGGCAGATGTTGTTTGTTATTAGAAAACTTTCAAATCTTCTTTACCTTCTGTATGTCGTGAGCTGTAATTAAAGGAATACTCCACCCCAAAATGCAAGTTTTGTCATTAATCACTTACCCCCATGTCGTTCCAAACCCGTAAAAGCTTTGTTCGTCCTCGGGAACACAATTTAAGATATTTTGGATGAAAACCAGGAGGCTTGTGACTGTCCCATTGACTGCCAAGTAAATTACACTGTCAAGGTCCAGAAAAGTATAAAAAACATTGTCAAAATAGTTCATCTGCCATCAGTGGTTTAATCTGAATTTTATGAAGTGACAAGAATACTTTTTATACGCAAAGAAAATAAAAATAACGACATTTATTCAACAATTCGTCTCCTCTCTGTCTCTGTGTCAGCGTAGCGCCATTTTGGAGAGCATCCGATGGACGCAAAGTGCGTACGCTGCTCTGTCATCAGTAACACATGGATACATATTGTACATTTATTGACGCTTTGATTTGAACGGAAACAGCGTATCCATGTGTTACTGATGACAGAGAATGCAATCCTTAACTTGTGTCGCTTGATCCGCATCGCTTGACACGCCCACATTCCATCGCCAACGGTCACTGTTGCTCTTGTCGCCGGAAGTCGCCAGCTTCATTAAAAATGAATGGGATCATGTCGCTCTGTCGCTGTGCGTCGCTGGCGGTGTGAACGGGGCTTCAGGCGTCAGATGCCTCCGGCGTGCGACTCGTTCTCTGTGCCGCCGCACGTTCTGTATGTCGCTGTGGGGCTGCTGCTGGTGGTTGTGGCCACATACGCGATCGTGGGTCACCGCTGGCTAAACTCTTGTGTAGCATTGAGTGCACAAGCTTGAAATGAACTAATGTGAATCACTAAAGGAGATATGAAACGAACTACACCCTTTCAATGTTTTCGTAAGCCTGCCCCTGAAGTGACACACTGCAAACAGATGACAGGAACGTTTAACATTATAGAAACGACAGAAAATGGGGCAGATAAGGCTGATACCTACGCAGTACAAAAAACGAGGCCGATGCTATCGTAGCGTTACCTGGTAGGCCTACGTATACGTTATCATTAACTGCCTAAGTCTCAATGTACATACTATCCATCCTAAATTCTATGTGATATTAGTAATTGTCAATACTATTTAGGGCAGAGAGGGTGGTAGTATGCACATTGGAGACGTGTGTGCAGAGCTGGGTAGATTACTTACAAATTGCAATCCGTTACTGATTCCAGATTACATGACAAAAATTGTAGTCAGTAACGTTATCCGTTACATTACTCATTTTAGATAATATAATCAGATTACTTTTAGATTACTTTTGATTTAACTTGTTTATCACATTGATTTAAATAGGATTATCTTGTACCATAATGATGTAAAAAATGCAAAGGGTAAGAAAATGTGTTCCATTCATTGTAATTTACAACATGAAGTGCATTAAACATTATATTACATCAAGGTTTCCCAAACTAAGGTTCGTAAAGGAACTGCAGGGGGCTTGTGAGTTTAATGAAAAGTTAACAATGTTAAAAGTTAAAAAAATTAAAATTAAAATAAATAATTTTAAAACAAAATCCCTTCCAAGGAAAGTCTCTTCACTCGGCGGCCATATTTGCAATGTCTCTGGACAGCTCATACAAGACCAAGTCACAGCCATATCACCCTGCAGCCCAAGACTGGTCACCACTGAAGCTAAGCAGGGTTGAGCTGGTCAGTAGCTGGATGGGAGACTCCTGGGAAAACTAGGTTGCTGTTGGAAGAGGTGTTAGTGAGGCCAGCAGGGGGCGCTCACCCTGCAATCCGTGTGGGTCCTAACGCTCCAGTATAGTGACAGGGACACTATACTGTAAAAAGCACCGTCTTTCGGATGAGATGTCAAACCGAGGTCCTGACTCTCTGTGGTCATTAAAAATCCCATGGCACTTCTCGTAAAGAGTAGGGGTGTAACCCCGGTGTCCTGGTCAGATTCCCTCCACTGGCCCTTATCAATCACAGCCTCCCAATAATCCCCATCCACTTGATTGGCTCTATCTCTCTCTCCTCTCCACCTGTAGCTGGTGTGTGGTGAGCGCACTGGCGCCGTTGTCCTGTGGCTGCCGTCGCATCATCCAAGTGGATGCTGCACACTGGTGGTGGTTGAGGAGAGACCCCCCCCCCCACATGATTGTAAAGCGCTTTGGGTGTATAGCAATACACATTAAAGCGCTATATAAATGCCTCATTCATTCATTCATTCAAGTCCTATCTTAATAAATGGGGGAATCCTGAAATCTCAAAAACTGCTTGCTGAACTCACAATTAAATTACATACATCAAATCAGCATGAATGTTGTTTCTTAAAAAGCTTATTTTTTTCTGCCTCAGGTTTCTATGGGAACCCGGAGATTCTAACGGGCACTGCAGTGACGCAATGATTTTTCCAATCAGCGATTGGCTCTTTCATTTAGAAGGTGGGACTATTCCTCCATATTGCGTGTTGCAGTTTCTCCCATTCATAAGTATAGGAGTGAACAGTCTTTGTATTTCTATAGACATTCCCTGCGTCCCAATGCGCATACTATCCACCCTATCTGCCCTAAATAGTATTGAAAATTACTACTATCACACAGAATTTAGGATGGATAGCAAGGCACTGTTTTAAAATAGCAATTAAAATAAAACACTTACTAAAATAATTGCCATGTAACCATTAATCAACATCAAAGAAACCGTGAACATGCAAATGTGATATTTAATTATTTAAATATTTATTTTAAAATCTCAGGGGTACTTAAAGTATATTTGGTGAATAAGGTTTAGATGGCAAAAAGTTTTGGAATGCCTGCATTACATGTAAATAAGAAATAATGTGACGTGACATGTGGCCAAGTATGGTAACCCATACTCAGAATTATTAGGATGCATTTATCCCATCCTAAGTGCACACACGCAGCAGTGAACACACACCCAGAGCAGTGGGCAGCCATTTTTTTGCTGCGGCGCCCGGGGAGCAGTTGGGGGTTCGGTGCCTTGCTCGAGGGCACCTCAGTCGTGGTATTGAGGGTGGAGAGAGCGCTGGACATTCACTACAATCCCTGCCGGTAACGAGACTCGAACCCGTGACCTTTGGATTATGAGTTCGACTCTCTAACCATTAGGCCAAGACATCCCCCCATTTATGCATTTTAAGAATTTATGCATTTTAATGAATTTATGCATTTTAATGAATTTGAAAGACAAAAGCTTTCCAAAGACATAAAATAAACCTGAAATGATTTTCGTAAATCCAGTGGTCAAATGCTGGATCGCCACCTGACTAATGACTGTGTGAATGTCCACAAAACTGGACTTTCTGAATGTATATCGGTAGGCTATTTTTTTAGAAAGGAAAATTTAAAAGATGAAAAAGAGAAATTAGGGAGAATCAATGAATTATGAATTTATTGCTATTGTGTGAATACGTAATTATGTAATCCATAAAAAAGTAACTGTAGTCTGATTAAGAGTATTGTAAAATGTAACTTACTCTAATTAAAAGTACTTAATTTTTGGAATCTGATTACATAATCCAGATTACATGTAATCAGTTACTACCCAGCTCTGCGTGTGTTGTGTTCTTTAACATTCCGCCTGGAAACAAAAATGCCGTGGCGCCAAACCCCCTCGAAAGAACAAAGCCGTCGTGTTTACAACTGTGACGACGAGCGCTTATCAGGATCGACTAAACTGATCGATGACCTGCTTCATGACCTGGCAGGTACCGTCAGCGGCGGCTCGTTGGTGGCGTGATGCTCTCCTGGTGTTGTGTTGTGTTTCGGCTGTAAGTCTTTGTTTTGTTGGACGTCTGTTGCGATGCTTTGCGTCTCATTTGGGTTCAGACTCAGGTGTGCGTCTCCTTCTTTCCGACTCTTAATCTGTGCTCAAAGTGCTGTGGCCTGTGTCTCCCTGTCTGTGTGTTTTGTGACGGTTGTTCCCGACTCTCTGTTTGTCCTGATCATTAAACTGTTCTTCAGGAAAATCCTCCTCTGCTCACCTTTCCTAGTTCTCTGTATTACTAGTTCTACTTTGTGATTCATTCCAGTCGCCTGTGAGCAGCTAGTTAATTGCTGACACCTGAAGAGAGGGTTAGGGTTAGCCCTGATCCTGATCCTGATCCTGATCCTGCAGTCGCAATCACAGTCCCTTCTTTTTCCCCTTTTTGTTTCTTAATAAACTTCATTTTTATTGGTAACCCTGTTTTGTGTGCTTGATGTTGCTTCCCCAGAGCCAGGGTTATAACAGTCATGTTCTGTGTGATATTTGTACAGTAACATGTTTCATGATTTTGTCAATACAATAAAACTCAATGGGGTCAATCATTCTTCAGAATATCTTCATTCGTCTTCCTCACGTCACACGGGTTCGAGTAAACGATGACAGAATGATCATTTCTGGATGAATGATAACGCTGCTCATCATAACATGCCATCTGTCTCTGTGAGGCTTCAGATTAGGAATAAGCGGTGAAATCTGGCACAGGATTATACTCAGGATTATATCCCCTGTTGTTTTGAAGGAAGATGCATGTATTAGGGTCAAGGGTGGTCTTTAGTTCAGGACCTGTAGATGAGAGTGTGTGGTAATATAATGATGATGTGTTGATGACCGCTGAAGCTGTCTGTGTTCCCCGTCACACGTGTCTCTCTCATTATTAGCCGGATTATCTGCGTCTGGAGAGACGGACCCTCAGCTCACGCTTCTGTTCAGAGAAAGCTCCTCCACCGACGCCAGCATGCTGCATCCGCTCTTGATCTTCATAATCTTCATCAACAGCTCCATGTCCATCATCTACTGGACCTTCTTGATGTCCGAGGTCTTCTTAAAAGAGGCAGAGACGGAGGAGGCCAGAGCTGAGGCGGCCGTGTCTCCGGCGTAGAGTTCGTCAGTAGATCTCACGCAGTCCTCATTAGTTCATAGAGCTTCTCTGATCAGACGCCCGCAGCTACAGAGGGATCGCCCTTCATTTAGAAGCTTTCTGTCCAGCTTATTCTGCAGCAAAAAGCACCGTTTGGGAATCATGGAGTGCTTTTTTATTTACAGGTATTTTTTTTTTATTTAGTCTATGTTTCTACTATAATGTATTCAACTGTCCTTCAGTTACTGTATGAATAGATTATTAATTGTTTAACTCTTTAGATTGGATTTCATTTGACAAAGTTTCTGCTGAACTTGAGAAATCAGGGCCCAGGGCCCTAATTATGACAGTTCATGATTATTCAGATTAAGTCAACAAATATGGCTTCTCAAGGGGCGGCTCTCAATCACAGTCTTAACCCATTTAATCCCACCGGTCACAATAGTGACCGTAAAAAAGTTTTTCATTTATAAAGCTCTACAAACCGTACCGACTGATGTTTTAATGCACTTCCTGCAAATATGGAAAAAATAAAGGGTCTCAATTAAATATGTGCAGTTTCACATGATTAGTGCAAATTGTCACATGACCAGAGCAGTTTATTTCCTGTTTGCACCTTGAGATGATGATGGCTGCATCAAAGCTCCAAAACGAAAGGCTACTAAAGTATGTTAACATAAAGATATGACAAAGATTTTTGGTACACATTATCTTTAGGGTGTCTAGTATTAATATATTCATTCGCATATATTCAGTTTTGTTGAGTGTGGTCATAGAGTGAGTAAACATGTTCATGGTCACAATAGTGACCGCTGGGATAACGGTGAACTTTATTTTACAATATAATCCAATGGCAGTTGCATGTGACAATAATGACAATAAAATGTCGCAATGACAAAATATTGCACTAAATTAAAAATTCAAATGTTAGAAAAATTTTACAATAATGATGTTGTAATACTCGTAGCATTGATTTAAAAATTCGAGGTTATATTTTAGAAAAAAGTAACAATTTTGAAATGCGGTGATGGTTGAATTTTTTTGTTTTTTATCTCAGTGTTCCTATCAATGCTGCATAAGGTTTTTTTTTTATGCATAATAGTAACCCTAGAATTTGATCAAACAGTTTAAAATAGCTGAGCTAAGATATAACAATTTTTATGACTGCAGAAATATGTGATTTCAGTACTCTCCATATCCCACCGGTCACTATTGTGACCGAACATAAAACAAAATTTCAAAAAAATAATTGATTAATAATATTGATTATTTCAAAGGGTTACTAATGACACATCATTTGGATATTGTCATGTCTGGGAAAAATTTGGGATTAAATGGGTTAAACGTGCTGTGCTTATTTATATATCATTATTAAACCTTCAGCACTGCATTAGAACAGGAGGAAAACTCTTATAACCCATACATCTCTTTAAAAACATGTTTTGTGCGATCGTTATGTTCAGAATGATTGAGGTGTACTCATACACGAAGCATTTTTATATGATGAATGGGGACATACAAATTAATAATTGATGAAAAATTGAATGCATTTCTTTGCATCACGCTCTATAAATAAAGTCAAAAATGTTTGCCATGGAGACACTAATGGTGCCGTTTCCTAAGGATGGACTTGAGAGAGTTGCTGGTCACTTTATCTCACACACCTGATTCATTACAGAGACTGCAGTGTGTCCGATCTGCTGGGGGTCCAGGAGGGGTTTGGAAGCAGTGCATTATGGGATGTGTTTACAAAATTCTTATTAGATAAACTGTTGGATTAGTTTTGGAGATGCATATGACAGCGTTTTGGAATGCGATCAGTGGATTACAGCAGAAGAGATTCACTCCAGCGCCGTGTGTGTGTGTGTGTTAGATAAGAAGACTCCTGTCTGAGGCCAGCATGCTGCACCCGCTCATGTTTGTGATCGTCGTCTTCAACACCGGCATGACAATCGTGGAATGGACGTTTCTCATGCACGAGATCATGAGGTTAAACTCAGAGGATCCAGATGAAGTTCATCCATCCGAGTAGATAGAGCGGCTCGGTAGCATGAGGAGTTTAGTCTTAGGTCACAAGGTAAGAGCTGCGTTTGAGTTCCAGGTCTCTACAGATCCATCAGTTCATTACAGTAGAGTTGTTGCTGCAGGAATGAGACGCTTCAGGTCTGCTTTTGGTCGAATCGTTCCCATTATTCTCTCCTTTGCTGGATTAGGTGGGAATCTCTGGTAATCTCGGGAATGTTCTGCCCGCTAGTGATGCAGGATTTGATTAAAACAGGCTTAATCTTCTCCTCGTTCTCTTCGACTCAATCATTCCCCTGTAATCCAGGCAGATATTGTTTGTTATTAGAAAACTTTCAAATCTTCTTTACCTTCTGTATGTCATGAGTGCGCTGCCCTACATGTCTCTGTCCCTCGTTCTGGTTTTCTGAACGGCAGATGTGTTGGTCAGAGACATGGACTCTCTCGTCTCCTCGTCTGGTTCAGAAGAGCGGCTCTGGAGGGCCGTGGCTCCTCAGCGTTTGCTGCGGTCTCAGGCGTCAGACGCGACTCCGTTCCTGGAGTACCGGCCTCCGGCGCGCGACTCGTTCTCTGTGCCGCCGCATGTTCTGTACGTCGCTGTGGGGCTGCTGCTGGTGGTTGTGGCCACATATGCGATCGTGGGTCACCTGATCGATGACCTGCTTCATGACCTGGCAGGTACCGTTCGCGGCGGCTCGTTGGTGGCGTGATGCTCTCCTGGTGTTGTGTCGTGTTTCGGCTGTAAGTCTTTGTTTTGTTGGATGTCTGTTGTGATGCTTTGTGTCTCATTTGTGTTCAGACTCAGTGTGTGTCTCATTCTTTCCGACTCTTAATCTGTGCTCAAAATAAAACATTGTTTTTTTACGTCCTGATGGAGGTCTTTCACATCACAGATATTGACACGTGGTCCACATGTCTCCATTCTCTTGGTTCATCTGATGGTCTGTATGTTTTGTGTCTCTGTTTGTCCTGATCATTAAACTGTTCTTCAGGAACATCCTCCTCTGCTTTTCCAGCATCTTCTGCACATTTGCGCTCTTCTTCACAGCAGTGACCGTATGATTTTGAGGTCCATCTCGTCACACTGAGGATGACTGATGGATTCAAACTCGATTATTACAAAAGCTGCAAACTTTAACTGATGCTCAATCTAACACACAGCTCTTTACACGTGTACGATCACATCTGTGAAGTGAGAAGAAAGCATGTTCATCATTGCACATTATTGTTTCCTGAGTGTTCTTAGAATCATCTGTTGTTTTTGTGCCATTAAATGAGTAAACAGCTGCTGCATGAACACGTTTCCACACAAACTATTAATCACACACGAGCACTCGTGCATTTAGTTTGATATGAACTGAATGTGTCAACTAATTTTGAATAACTATTTAAGTGTAAATATTCAAGTGACTGATATTTAGCTTAAATATGAATGTATATGGGTTATAATATAAGCAGTGTGTGTTGTGGCCCAAGTTTTCATGTCTGTTCCTTCACACGAACTGAATGGTTTTCTTCGTCTCTCGTCAGACTGGGTTTTTGGCCTTAAAACTGAAGCTGGTGATGCTGAGCGCGGCCGTGAAGAGGATCGGGTTCGTCTGGATGAAGAGCGAGCCGGTCTGCTGCCGGGATTCACCGAGCCCCATCAACACACAGCATCCGGCCTTCATTACATCACATCTCTATGAGTCTGTGCTAGCCGTCATTACTCTGGCTTTCATGTTTGCACTCCGTCTTGAAGATGTTTTTATCAGACTGGATGCTCTTTTTGCTGCTGTAGAAAAGCAAAGCGTAGATAACAGTCATTCAGTGTGAAAAAAGGGCGAGGTCATGTGATCGTTGTGATGTCATCAATGTAATTTCTGTGTTATGTGACGCCATTAAAATGAATTCTGGCATAGTTATATTTTGGGACTGTACAGTATATAGGAATAAACAAGAAGGAACAAATGATGCAAATGAGATCTAGAATTAAAGCCTCTCCTCATTAGGAACTAACAGCTTGTTGTGTCTGATTCATCTTTATGAGCTATGGCTTATTCTAAAGCCTGTCTGAGTCAATAAGGTCAGAAACATGTGAGATGTTCAGCTCTGAATCACTGCAGCAGAATCTGGAGAGAGCCCAAAATCAGAAGAATGAAATCTGACCTAGTTTCATTATCAGCTATGTTTATCATGTACTGGTTTAATCGATCTGCTGCTAGAACATCATTCACGAGGTTTTATCTTTTATTAATTAAAGTCGAGTACTGAGTGTACCTATTCTCTCAGTTCACGATTAACTATAACCATAACCAGTCTGTAAGCCTCTCAAAGCTGGATAATATGTGCAGATAAAGCCTGTGACCTTGAGCGTCTCAGCCAATCACAGCGCTGCACATCAACACCTCCATCCTTTATTCTTCATTCGCTGCTGGAGTTTCAGAGGAAAGGAACGACATGGACGTCTATGATTTCTCCGGACGGATAACGTCTGGCCTCCATCACGGCCTGTGAACAAACTCTCATCTGGACGGTATGTATTGAGCTACAGATCCACACTTTCACAAGCGTACCACACGTTTATAGTGTTCTTGTGTGTTTGAGGTGCTTAGTTAAACAGAATTAAATTTACAGGTGCTTAAAAATGTTTATAATATACTGACATGATAAAAGTGCAACGCAGTGAGTGTTTTGAGCTCAGAGAAATACTGTGTTGTGAAACTATCAAGATGACTGCTGAGAAATCCTCTGAAACAATCAGTGCTGTGATCAGATCATTGAACAGCAGGGTTAGGGTCAGTTGTTCTTGTATTAATGTTAAGTGTAATATTTGTCAGTTCTGGATAAGAGCGTGATGGCGGGTCCGCTTGAGCCTACTAACCCTAACCCTTCTGCTGAGGAGGAGGTTTTCTTCAAGAATTACATCCCACCTGCTCGAGACGCCATCCATCTGCCCATTCACATCTTCTACATCATCCTGGCCTCCATCGTCATAGTGGCGACGCTCTACGCCATCATCGGCCACCTCATCAAAGACCTGATACACGACCTGGCCGGTGAGACCATGCGGTTCCACATCAAAGAGTTTAGCTCTGCAAGACCAAAAATTCTGTCATTAATTACCCACCCTCATGTCGTTCCAAACCCGTAAGACCTTCGTTCATCTTCAGAACACAAATTAAGATGTTTTTGATTAATTTACGAGAGCTCTCTGACCCTCCGTAGACAGCAAGGATCCTGACACGATCAAGGCTCAGAAACATAGCAAGGACATCGTTAAAATAATCCACGTGACATCAGTGGTTCAACCGTAATTTTACGAAGCTACGAGAATACTTTTTGTGCGCAAAGAAAACAATAACGACTTCATTCAACAATTCATCTCCTCCACATCACCCTATAGCGCTGTTTTTGAGAGTATCACATACGTAAACAACATATGCAACGCATGTACGCAGATACATTGTTTACGTTCAGATCAAAGTGTAAACAACGTAAACAGCATATCCGCGAATGGTGCTGCTGACACAAAACAACATACGCTGTTTATAAGCTCTCGGAACGCATCAAAAATATCTTAATTTGTGTTCTGAAGATGAACGAAGGTCTTACGGGTCTGGAACGACATGAGAGTGAGTAATTAATGACAGAATTTTCATTTTTGGGTGAACTATCCCTTAAAGGCTTTTCAAACTTTCTTAAGCCAATCTCCTCACAAATTAGTAGTCGGGTTTCCATCCTTAGGCAAAATTGGAATATCGCATAAAACATTTGCGAATAAGCACTCCATCCAACGAGTCAAAGAGAACAAATCAACACTTCCTGATAAACTGGCACTAAATATCACTAAGAAAAGTAGGAGAAGCCACTGAATATAAGCATTTTTATATATAATAAATGACTTGCGCCTCAGAGCGAGCAGACGAAGCACAATAAATGCAGCCATTGCTTTCGGAGGTGGATGCTGATGTTTGGGAGCGCAGTCGTGTAAGACAATTATACAGAAACACTTTGACGACAGATGTTGCTCAGGCATTTCAGAATGACCATAAAAACATTTCAGACGCTGTGCAACAAGATCGGTCCACCGGTTAGTCAGGTTATGCCATCTCATAGCATAAAGTCACATGATTTTTTTGATGTGCATGGAGAAATTTATCAGCAAAATGCGTTTCTATCTCCCATTATGCGCATTAACCCTATTTTCGCACAAGGCAAAAACCACCTCAAAAGGGATTTTTTTCTAAATTTGATGTTTCCATCCAGCGTTTTTTATGCGATACATGAAAATGCGCTTAAAAACAGGGTGATGGAAACTTAGCAAGTAGCTATGTTTGCATCCCCCTATGTTTATGTGCATTCTGGGATAAAAAAAAACATGTGCTATAAGACAGCATAACCTGACTAATCAACGGACCGATCTCATTGCACAGCATCTGAAATAGTTTTTGTCATTCCAGAACGCTTGAGCAAAGTCTCGTCAAAGTGCTTCGTTATAATTAACTCCCAGAACTGTGTTCCCAAACAGCAGACTCCAGAAAAAAGATAACATGACCGTGTTTCGTCTGTGCGCTCTGAAGCTCGTAATTTATTAAAAAATTATTATATACAGTGCCTTCTCCTACTGCAGCAAATTAAATTTTTCTTTGTGATATTTAGTGCAAGCTAATCAGGAAGTGACAATTCTGTTCAACTCTTCAACTCACTGGATGGAAACGGTGCTTTATTCGCAAATGTTTTATGTGATATTCCAATTTTGCGCATAAATTTAATTCGTAACTTTGGATTAAAAAGTTCTAGCAATTCTAGCAATTATTGTCGATTTGATTGCACAAATGCTATTTAAACTAAACTGAGCTAGACAATGACATCTCCGAATTCAATAATGAAATGCCTTTAACTGAAAATTGAGTGTTTATTCTTATCATTATACATTACTGACGCTCTATCCTCCAATTTGATACTGTTAAGTGCTTTGACACAATCTGTATGCTATAGAAATAAAGGTGACTTGACTTGAAAACATAGCTAGTGACACCTACACGTCCTAAAATATAAAGGCAGCTATCAATAAGTACTGATTCTGTCACAGATGTCACTCTGCTGAATATCCAGTTTACACACCACTGTTAGAATAAAAACCTTCAAAGACTTGATCAGATGTAGCCAGTGACTAGTTCTTTCTCAGAGGGGTCGTTCTGAAATGTTTTGGTTAACAATTGTTAACTCAATCACAGTGTCACCAGTGAAGCTACGGTCAGCATAGTTTTCTGATGCTTTTGGGAGGTTTGTGACGTTAAGCCCATCTCCTCCTCGTCTCCCTGCAGACTCTCTGTTCGGCCAGCAGCCCGAGGAGGTGCCCATCAACCTGTGCGAGGCCAGAGACAAGTTCATGGTCGACTGGTGTCCGGAGACCAGCCCGGAGCTGGAGGAGATGGCCCGTGCCGAGGAGATCCGGGTGGTGATGGAGGGCGCCAGATACACCCCGGCCATCTGGATCATCTCTGACGGGATCGAGCCCAGAGCGCCACGCACCGGCCCACGGGTCGCCTTCGGAAAGAACGTGTAGAGGCTTCGGCTTCACCTGTGAAAAACAGACTTCATAAAGACTCGCAGACAGAAGAAGCGCAGCACTGACACTCAGCCGTCATCTGAGCTCGTACACCTGTAGAGTTCAACACTGATGGTTTACAGTGACTGAGCGTAACTCGCCTGCTGGTCTCTGCCGGTACCGCAACTCCACAGATCTGCTCTAAAACAGCACTTTTCAGTCCTGATCCTGGAGAACCTCAGTTAGTTTCTCTCTCCATTCTGACGGCTGAGCTCATCAAACTCTCCTCTAATGAGCTGATGATCTGAATCAGGTGTTTTTACAAAATGTGTTTCCCCATCAGCAGGACTGAAAAAGCACTGCTTTCTGTGAAAAGCGCCCTCTGGTGGAAACACAGCAATCTACACGATTATAACAATAAAAACATGCATTTCATTTAAAATGGCCTTTTATTCAAATTAGGATGTCTATAAGCTTGTGTGTTTTACTCTCCATGCAAAAGTAAGAAAAAACAGTGATTCAGCTTTAGTTTGGAGCATCACAATGAAGCCCATCAGAGCAGCGCTGGAGAACTCTTTTCCAACATAAATGTGCTTATTTATCAGAAATCAGTGTGTTTAAATTGGATTGCAATATATTAAATTGCCTGAAAAATATTGTGTTTGAAATGAATCACAAAATATCGTGATTGTGGTGCATGTGTGTGTTTTTAGATGCCGCTCTTCCACATTCATGCTGATAGTCAAAGCTGTGAGGCAGTCAGAACTATAAAAATGCCTTTTAAATTCATTGAATGGAATTCAAATAAGATAAAACAAAGTGAAATTCAAAGAGATTCAGTTGTGTTCCAAAACATCTTTCTTCCTGAAATGAATCACACATAAACTATCATCATACACACAATGCATAAGGCATTTTCAGAAGCATTACATATTCAGTGATTCACACAATAACACCTATAAATAAGCATATAATTGAGATATTTCTATATTTTTAATAAATGAAATCAACACTTAAATGTTATGTCATAAATAAATATAAATGTTTCTAGCTCTGCTTAGTCATTTCGACCAGAAATGTGTGACTGCGGTCAGTAAATGTGGATGAGATTTCTATTGTATTCTTTAATTAAAGCGCTGCTCGGTGCAGAGAGAGAGAGAGAGAGAGAGGCGCATGCGCAGTACAGCCGAGGTTCTGATGAGGTTCGGCTGATGTAGGTCAGAGTCCAGAAGCAGCTTCACACGGGTCTGTGAATTTAGGACAACCGAACCGAACCGAACCGGAGCTCAGCGTCGGTTCTGTCTGCGAGGAACAGCGATGGCGGGATGATCGGGACCGGCCCGGTGTTTGAGGATGAACCGGAGCGACGGAGCGGCGGCGGCCGAGCGGTGAGCATCGATCAATGAATCCGCTCTTCAGCGTCGCTAACACGGCCTTCGTTTCATTGCACCAGTCTTGTGTTTATGTGCTGATGCAGTTCATTTGACAGCGGGACTAATATTCGTGTTTCTCCTGAAGGTCCATCCATCAATGCATGTCTGCAGATGCACCTGATTCAGTCTGAGAGGGACCTGCTCTGTATTTACATCGAACATGATCCATTCATCAAATAATGTTAACTGTAGCCTATATTTTCCACCTTCACCTCATAAGCAGTGCAGTGAACCTGGTCAGACATGATCGATCTACACCAGCTGATCTGTCATCACATCATACGGGTTTTGCATTCTCATCTGCTTCAGGAGCAACTCTGTTACTGGCTTCCAGAATGTAGTAAAATACAGACAGACGGGATTCAGTCTCTCCATCAGAAACACCTCACAGCAGCGCCAGGGAAATACTAAATATGATGATAGAAATCTGCATTCATTTATTAATGGAAATAGATTGAAATGGCTAGATTTATGAAGTTATTATTGCAGATGTTTATGTGAGGCTCAGGGTGTCGGTTCTGTTTCAGTGAAGGATCGGCTTTGTCTCAGATGATTCTGCTAAAATAAAATCAGACTCAAATGAGTCGGTAGTTGTGACCCAGTAAGAGCACAGAGATATAACGCAGCTTTGATGAGCCATGTTAGAGTTCAGATGGAGATCGTGGCAGATCTGAGCTCGGTTTGAGACGCTGAGACCCGTGTGTTACTCCAGACGAGACTCGTGAGATTACTGAGGTGGTGTAAAAATGGTGATTTTCATCTGAGATTCAGAGCCAAATTACAGGAGGGCAAAAATGACTTCAGAACGATGGCAGCATCACGATGTTATATTTACACAGAGATTGGTATGTCTGTTAGTAAAATCTGTTGACCTCAGCCATTTGTGTTGCATTATGTGCCAATGGTGACCATTTAAAAATGGGAAAACAGCACATTTCAATTGTTTTTTCTCCAAAGTTTGCATGCCTGTAACTCAAGAAGTTTTAAAGATATCATAATGTCCTTTTAGATATTGGGTCTTAACAAACTTTCCTTTTGGTGTCTTTATTTGTAAGGCCCTATGGTTCTATACTGGAATTTCAATATGGCTCCAGGGGTAAATCATTAAATTGTACACCTTTTCAGGGGTCAAAAACCGAATGGGGGCAAAAATATAATGCCTCTTTTCTTTTAAAGAGGAATGTCTGAAGAACATATAATGTTGAAACAAGAGATATATCTCGTTTCCGTCTGTCAAAACAACTGCACTGAACACCTGAGGGACATAAATATTCTTTTTCCAAAGTTTGCATGCCTATAACTCAAGAAGTCTTAAGGAAATTACTATATGATTTTAGATTGCTCTTCTTAGTAAAATTTTCTTTTGGAATTTTGATTTTCATCATTCAGTCCTAATGATATGGGTGTCTCAGTGAGGCTCCATATTCAGATTGTTGAATATTACCCATTTTCAGTCAGAGGTTAAAAACCACTGATGACGGAGGTGTATCTAGTGACAGCGGATGTTATATTGAATGAATGAATGAATGAATGAAGCATTTATATAGCGCTTTATTGTATATTGCTCTACACCCAAAGCGCTTTACAGTCATGTGGGGGGATGGGGGGCTTGTTATTGTCATGAAAGAGTTCACACATCTTCTGAATGTGTCTGTATGGGCATATAATATTTCAGGCATGTTTATATTTAGGTCAGTGACGTGCCACGGTCATCTAGGTGTTGTAACCCAGACAGCAAGGAGTGTCGGCCCAGATCCGGCCCACAACTGGCCCGCATGGATTTCACATGGGCCAGATGTGGGCTGGATCTGGGCCAGAACTATGTTGCTGTCTGGGAAGTGAATTTTAAATTATGAAGTTATATATAACATTCAATGAAAAAAATAGACACTACTAATGTCTAACAGTACTAATTCCTATCAAAATGATTGTTAAATTTTACAAGATCATATTTAAAAATGTGATTCGATTTTAGGAAGGTTACATAAATGTGCCGTGCATAACTTTACTTCAATTAATGTCCAAATAGGGGTGTTATTAATTTAACCTTTTTGTGCTTGCAATGTGGGCTGGTTTTTAAGTAAAAGAACTTAAATATCATGCTAGATTACACACACTTTCCTGGTCAAAACAGGAAAGAATTCATTCAGCAGTCCTGTGTTTTCTTAATTTCTGACCGTTACCGACTGCTCCTGCAAACAATCTAATATTGTATATAATTTTCTCCAAGGGTGCTCCGATCAGGATTTTTGGAGCCGATAGTCGATCACAGGAAGCAGTATCTGCCGATATGATCACCGATGCTGATCTTTCTGAAGCCTTCTTTTTAACATTTATAGTGTTTACAACATTAACATACAATAACATTACAATAATTTAAGAATTATTTGTAGTGATGATCCAATCAGGATATTTAGAGACATCCATTTAGGGCCTGAATTTCATTTTTGAAAATGGGGGAATTCCCCTTTTAGGTGACTCTTGTAGGGGAGATTTTTTTAATTTGAGGGGTGGAGGGGGGCTTTTTTTTTTTAGATATTTTTCAAAAGTATGTACTTACCTCATCTATATGTTTGATTCATGCAGTGCATTTTTGCTTTTACAATGGGGCATTTGTTGCACTGTGGCTTAAACACAGCACAAGCCTGATTATGCGAGCTGGGTGATTCTATAGGCTAATTGCAGATACATTTTGTATTTCAAAAAGTTAAGAAAAAAAAGTCCACTTTTTTCCAGTGTCTTATTGAAAACTATAGAAGCCAAATAGTCACCAGAAGAGACGGACAGCAGCGTGTAAGTGTTGCAATACTTGGTCATAGATCTGTTGTTTAAATTATTTACTTGCTTTTAGGAAGGAATACTTTGTTTCCTATCTATTTCTATTCTGCATTTTCGTTGAGGTTTCTATGTTTGATTGCACTTACTGGTAATTATAATAATTTGCACCTCGGCTAAGAAGGAACCTGGATCATTTTCATTGCTCCTTGCCAGCGAAGTGTTAGCTTCGTCTTGAGCTATTTGCACTTGGCTATTGGCTGGGCCAATCAGAAGCCGGCCACAGCTGTTTTCACTGTAGTGTGTTAGGCTGTATTTATCAGAGGTCCGAGCGCTGACGCGGAAGCGTTCAGCCTCCTCGTGTGAAGACCGACGAGGGTAAAGACCAATGACTTTTCCTGCACGACTTTAACCGAGCAACAACACTGAGCGACACACTTAAGTATCATTTTTTTCCCCCTTCCCTTACACACTCTCCTTTTCTATCCTCTTTCCTTCCACCGCTTTCATGTGTTTCCAAACCATTCCGGTTCTCTCTCAACCACGCTCTAACGTCACACGCAGACGGCAACATAACCCTGCTAACCTGCGCCTTATCTCTACCTCCTCCACTACACCTCTTTCCTTCTCTGTGGGTCTCTGGAATTGTCAGTCAGCCGTCAACAAAGCTGACTTCATTTCTGCTTTTTCTTTAAAATCCACGTTCAGCATCTTGGGCTTGACTGAGACCTGGATTCGTCCAGAAGGCTCGGCAACCCCAGCTGCTCTCTCTAATAATTTCTCTTTCTCTCATACCCCACGTCAAGTTGGCCGGGGTGGAGGCACTGGTCTGCTCATTTCTAACAATTGGAAATACTCAACCCGCTATCCCCTATGCAACTACAACTCATTTGAATCTCATGTCATTACTGTATCAGCTCCTATAAAACTCCAGATTGTGGTCATTTACCCCCTACCGGTTACTTTTAGACGAAACCTACGTTCCCTTTCTCCCTCCCATCTCTCCTCTGTAGTATCCTCCTCTCTTCCATCAGCCACCCATTTCTCATCTCTGGATGTAAATGCAGCTGCTGAGACTTTATGCTCTACCTTAACCTCTTGTCTAGACGACATTTGTCCTCTCTCCTCTAGGTCAGCACGGGCTGCTCCTTCCAACCCCTGGTTATCCGAGGTTCTTCATGAACATCGGACTACACTCAGAGCGGCAGAGAAAAAATGGCACAAATCAAACGATCTGTCGGACCTCAGTTGGTACCAGTCTTTGCTCACATCCTTCTCTGCTAAAGTCCACACTGCCAAATCCTCACATTTCCACAACAAGATCGACAGC
Source organism: Onychostoma macrolepis (assembly GCF_012432095.1). Classification (NCBI taxonomy): domain Eukaryota; kingdom Metazoa; phylum Chordata; class Actinopteri; order Cypriniformes; family Cyprinidae; genus Onychostoma; species Onychostoma macrolepis. The sequence continues at coordinate 36,439,489 of NC_081156.1, forward strand.
GCTCCAGACATGCGTAATCTCTTCAGAACATTTAATTCCCTTCTCTGTCCCCCTCCACCTCCTCCCACCATTTCTATTACAGCTGATGACTTTGCCACTTTTTTTACAGACAAAACTAGATCGATCAGTGGTAAGTTTTCACCTCCACGCACACAGGACCCTCAACCTACCACATCCACTGCTAAACCTCCCATCTTCTCCTTCTGTCCCCTGACGGAGGCTGAAGTATCCAAGCTTCTCCTCTCCAACCATCCTACAACATGTCCTCTTGACCCAATCCCCTCACACCTTCTGCAAGCAATCTCTCCCACGCTCTTACCGACACTCACACACATCATCAACACATCCCTCCTTACAGGCATCTTCCCCACTGCGTTCAAGCAGGCTCGGGTAACCCCACTGTTCAAAAAACCTACATTAAACACTTCTCTGATAGAAAACTACAGACCTGTCTCTCTCCTTCCATTCATAGCGAAAACACTTGAACGTGTTGTCTTCAACCAGGTCTCATTGTTTCTTTCACAGAACAACAAACTGGATGCTAAACAGTCAGGTTTCAGGAGTGGCCATTCAACTGAGACTGCGCTTCTCTCGGTCACTGAAGCCCTGCGAATTGCAAAAGCCCATTCCAAATCATCAGTCCTCATTCTGCTGGATCTATCTGCCGCGTTTGACACTGTCAATCATCAGATACTCCTCTCCACTCTCTCATCACTGGGCATCACTGGAATTCCACTTCGCTGGTTTGAATCCTATCTCACTGGTAGGTCTTTCAGGGTGGCCTGGGGAGGAGAGGTATCCAAAGCACATCGACTGGTCACTGGGGTTCCTCAGGGATCGGTTCTTGGACCCCTCCTCTTCTCCACATACACTACATCACTGGGTCCCATCATACAGGCACATGGATTCTCCTACCACTGCTATGCTGATGACACACAGCTCTATCTCTCTTTTCAACCAGATGATCCAACGGTAGCTGCACAGATCTCAGGCTGCCTGGCGGACATCTCGGCATGGATGAAAGAACATCACCTGCAGCTCAACCTGGCAAAGACTGAGCTTCTTGTCTTCCCTGCCACTCCGACTCTACAGCATGACTTCACGATCCAGTTAGGTTCATCAACAATAACCCCATCAACTTCGGTCAGAAATCTTGGTGTAATCTTAGATAACCAGCTGACCTTCAAAGACCACATTGCAAAGACTGCTCGATCTTGCAGGTTTGCACTATTTCACTATTGCAATGCTCTTCTGGCTGGACTTCCAGCCAGAGAAAAATCTTTCTCTTTACTTATTCCTTCCTTTTGGTAGTTTGTACTTATTTGAACAATGCCTGAGACTTGGTGTTGCAAGCACTTCGTCTGTCTGATTGCCTCTTCAAGATGAATCGCTTTATGTATTCCCCAATTGTAAGTCGCTTTGGATAAAAGCGTCTGCAAAATGACTAAATGTAAATGTAAACTTATTTAATTCTAATAGTTCAGTGCTTGCCAAGCTCAAGCTACTTCCTTTTTTTTACTTTTTAATGAAAAAACATATTTCTTTATAGAATTTTGTCAACTCTGTTACAGACAAATTAGGCAATGTGTAGAAATAACAATAATTCATAACAGGAAAAATCATTATTTCATTAGACAAACAGTCCTTACATTACAACACTTGAAGCTGAGATAATATTTCACCTATACATACCTTAAAAATAAAAAACAAAACCCATGTCTTCACAAAACCATCCACTTGGAGCAAAAAAAAAGAGAAATTCTGTCAATTCTGTTACAGCATTGTCATCATTGTTACTCTACCTTGGTAGCAAAGTTTTACGGTAACAGAATTGACAATTTTACTTTTTTTTTTTTAGCCAAAGACTAGCATAATTGCTAAGAGCACATGTCACTAATGAAATCATGATTAAAAGACTTTTAAACAACCCAATGTGTGATTGATGATAAATTGTTTTCCTTTTGATATTGTGGTAACAGTTTTGACATTTTACAAAATAAGTCTTGGTGTAAGAACTTTTTAGATTAAAATATTTTCTCAGAGAGAGCACACAAACTTTTCAGTGCTTCAGATCTTATCAGTGAGGAAAAGTGACATCACTTCCTGTATCTTACATAGTTGTGGGAGATAATTCACTAATTTAAAGGCAAAGTATGGTACAGTAACAGAGTTGATGCAAGATATATGGACACATTTTTATAAGAAAATGAATAATTGTAAACAATTTAATGTTGTAGATTTAGGAACATAACTCTTTAGTGCTTTTTTAAATGAAATAATACCAAAAGAAAAGTAAAATAAAATATTTTGATTACACAATGATACATGATGGAAAAAATCACTAATTCGGACTTCAAGAAATCATGATTTTTAGCTATTGAAGACACTTTTTACAGAAAACATTTAATTATGGCCTGTAACACCTTGTGTTCCATGACACGGAGTAACAAATTATTAAAACAACCATTTGAAAAAATAATGACTTTGGACACCAAATGTACCTGCAATTATAGAATCACCCGGCTGTATGTGAGGCGGCCTTAAGCTCAAAGTAGGCTATACTTCGGCTGACGTTCCGCACACTGTCCTCGTGACGCAGTTTTCATCAGAAGTGTCTGCAGATGCTTGTGCGCACCGTCTGCATGCAGCCCAGTGTTTGTGACTGCGCAGACGATCCGTGTACAACAGCGCAGGCGCGAGGTGAATGCTGTATGTGTGCATGAGCGCACCGTCTCTAGAGCATGAGTGCTGAAGATTCTCCTCATGTTTGTGTTGCTGTCAGATTTCATAATCGGTTCAGTCTGAGCCGAGATCGGCTTTTATAGAGACCGCCGATCAAACTTCCCAAAGCGATTATCGTCCGAAAGTGATTGGTAAGCCAATCAATCGGAGCACCCCTAATTTTTGATCTATCAATATGTGGGTATTGAAATGGCTTTTGAATGTGCGCTCGCTGTTGACTTTCACTTTCGGTTTGCCGATCACGTGCACTCTGTGTAAACATCTTACTAGATCAGATATTTGTCAATGAGCTCAGGATCTGGTGAGCAGCAGAGTTTGTGACTGGCATGGGTTAGTTTTGTCATGCAGACCTGGCAACCCTGAGCAGAGCAGACGCTTTCAGTTTAGAATTGTAGCGAATGTTTTCCAGCTGAAATAAATTATTTTTATTTCTATAAAAAAGAAAAACGACAGTGAGGGCAGTGCCGTGTTGGGCCAGAAATGTAATCGCTGTGCGACCAAACACCGTGTAACAGGACTATTTACAGCAGACCAAGTGTTTCTGATCAGGGCCGTTTCTAGCCATTTTGACGCCCTAGGCCGAAATCCCCCTCCCCCATCTAATTTGTGGAAATTGTCATCACACATAAATTAATTTTATTACAATTGGATTTGGACACGTTTAGATATTATCAATGGCTACTTGCTGACTTTATCTGTTTTTTTTGTTTAATTGTTTTGTTGTTGTTGTGTCAGTTATTGCAATATTATTACAGTCAAACCTATAAAACCCTTTGTTACCCCAAACTACTTGGCCTATAAAAGCCTGATCAGTGACATAAAAGTAATCAGAATGCAGCCACTTATTCTTTTATTACTCATTGACATGTAAACTTCCCCTTTAAATAGCGTGATGCTCTGTCCTCTATATGTATGACACTGCTCCCTTTAAGCGCTGTTGGAAGCCAATTATTATTATTATTATTTTTTTTTTTTGGAAGCGAATTAATTGATTCAGCATTTTGACACTTCCATAAGGATGCGTTAAATTTGACAAAGCGGTTTAAGTATGTATTGATTTTTAATTGGATTGATTTTAATTGGCTGTAAAAGTTTTATATGGTAATATTACACAACACACTGAACCTTTAACTATGCATTGGCGCAAAAACGCACACCTTTTAGACCTGTTTCACATGAAACATGATTTCTTGACTGCCACAAATACTGGCTAAACAAAATACTGATTTTGTGCACTTTTTATGTACCAATATTTTAAATTAGCCTTTGAACTTGCATGGCAAAAAAAAAGCCTTACCTTGCCAAAAACACGGACAGAACTCACTGATCTAATGGCATTGTTGAGCGCTACAAATCCAAATGCAAACTTTGCATGCAACAATCAGAGGCAGCAATTGACAGCGCTCTGATCCAGTGGCGTACAGGCATCGTCAGAATGATAGTAATCTAGCCCAATGATGTTGGGGGATCCAGTGGGGGCGGCAATCATATATTCAGGGTGTCCGTGCCACTCTTGATCACAACCCTGTTAAAATGTAGTGGCAGCACGTGCGCTCATTGGCGTCCCCTCCAGCTGGTGGCGCTCTAGGCGACCGCCTAGCTTGCCTATGCCTAGAAACGGTACTGTTTCTGATCAATCTGCGCAGCACCTATGCGTCTTCAACAAACCTGTTTATTTGTCCGCCCGCTCCTGCGAGATCCCCATCCTGATGCAGCCTTCTACTTCATTGTTCTCTGATTTGTTTGATTGTTTTATTCACTTTCCATTTCTGCTAAAGTACAATGGCAAAAGCAGTTCTGTCATGTGTGTATGAACTTCCTGTTCTGTTTTCTCAGGGATTTTGTTGTGGATGGAGAGGGAAATGTGTGCAGAACTACGGGTTACATGACTGGTAAAACACACGCACAAAAATGCAGAAACATACATTTTTCTTTGTGACTTGAATGTCTAAATACTGTTTTGGATCACCGATTTCATAGTGTATATATATATGTATATTGTATGTTAAACAAGTGTTTGTATGTTCATAGATTGTCTGAATGAAGACACTGATAAAGTTCCTCTTCAAACGCATCCGCTGAGAGAATTTGAACAGGTGAGGTATTCAGTCTTTGTCTGCAGCAGTTCAGATCCTTGCATGTATAATTAGATCAAATGAAACTGTTTCCATCAGTGACCTAAAATACATCCATCCGTTTCCAAACGGCCGCTGGAGTCTGTTTCAGAGGAAGGAAAGGCATTGGACAGATGGCTGTCCATCACAGATCCCAGCTGCTCTCTAGCGCCACCCTGTGCCGTGTGCCGTATTGCATGTGTTAGTCAAGCATGATTATATGTACCTTTATTTTGTGTTGTTATCTGCAGCCTTCTCCGAGTGTGAGCTGCTGTGATTCAGAGAAATGGCTTCTTGTGATTAGAATATATAATAATAGATAGTGTGTGTTGTGTTGTTAATGTCAGTTCTCATGTTCCTCCTGCCTCATTTATTGTGCTCACTGAAACATCTAGCTAAATTCATTATCAGAATATCATACACAAATTATTTTGGGATGAATTAATCCATCTCAAAAGAGGTTGCTTGGCCATTTTTAATTTCCTAACAATTGAGTGATTATTACCTTTATGTACTGGTATTGCAAAACTGTGTGTATATATATATATATATATATATGTAATTTAAATTTTACTTGGCTTAACCACTGCGGCCAAATCAGATTTTGTTTGTGTTTCACGTCAGTGTGAAACGTGTTAAACCTGAGCTGAGCTGATGCAGCAGTGTTTAGACTCCCGCTCACATTCACCTCTGATGTCTGAACAGAACAGTGCTGTTAGATGTGTGGTAAAGACCGTGTGTTGATGGTAAAGGTTCAGATGAATGTGGACTGCTGTCACTGGAACTATGAGAAATACTTTATATGAGTCACTAGTTACTCTGAGCTCATTCTTGAGGAAAATGCTTTGATACTCCAAACAACAGCAGATGATGAGTGCAAGATAGAGAATGATGCTGAAAATACAGCTTTGAACACAGAAATACATTAGTTTAACAGATATTCACATAGAAAACAGCTGTTTTACGCTGTTATAGTATTTCTGTTGTTACTGTATTTTTGACCATGTACAGTAATAAAATATCGGCACCCTTGGTAAATATGACCAAAGAAGGCTGTGAAAATTAATCTGCATTGTTAATCCTTTTGATCTTTTATTAAAATAATTCACAAAAATCTAACCTTTCATTGGATAATAAGAATTTAAAATAGGGGGTATCATTGTTAAATAAGTGTTTTTCTCAAATACACGTTGGACACAATTATTGGCATACCTAGAAATTCTTATGAGTAAAATATCTCTGAAGTAAATTCCTATTCTTATTCACAATTTTGAGCACTCCAGGGTGATTATGAACATGAAATTATCCAGCCATGGCTTCCTGTTTCACAGAAATATACAGGTGCATCTCAATAAATTAGAATGTCGTGGAAATGTTCATTTATTTCAGTAATTCAACTCAAATTGTGAAACTTGTGTATTAAATAAATTCAATGCAGACAAACTGAAGTAGTTTAAGTCTTTGGTTCTTTTAATTGTGATGATTTTGGCTCACATTTAACAAAAACCCACCAATTCACTCTCAACAAATTAGAATATGGTGACATGCCAATCAGCTAATCAACTCAAAACACCTGCAAAGGTTTCCTGAGCCTTCAAAACAGTCTCTCAGTTTGGTTCACTAGGCTACACAATCATGGGGAAGACTGCTGATCTGACAGTTGTCCAGAAGACAATCATTGACACCCGTCACAAGGAGGGTAAGCCACAAACATTCACTGCCAAAGAAGCTGGCTGTTCACAGAGTGCTGTATCCAAGCATGTTAACAGAAAATTGAGTGGAAGGAAAAAGTGTGGGAAAAAAAGATGCACAACCAACCGAGAGAACCGCAGCCTTATGAGGATTGTCAAGCAAAATCCATTCAAGAATTTGGGTGAACTTCACAAGGAATGGACTGAGGCTGGGGTCAAGGCATCAAGAGCCACCACACACAGACGTGTCGAGGAATTTGGCTACAGTTGTCGTATTCCTCTTGTTAAGCCACTCCTGAACCACAGACAACGTCAGAGGCGTCTTACCTGGGCTAAGGAGAAGAACAACTGGACTGTTGCCCAGTGGTCCAAAGTCCTCTTTTCAGATGAGAGCAAGTTTTGTATTTCATTTGGAAACCAAGGTCCTAGAGTCTGGAGGAAGGGTGGAGAAGCTCATGGCCCAAGTTGCTTGAAGTCCAGTGTTAAGTTTCCACAGTCTGTGATGATTTGGGGTACAATGTCATCTGCTGGTGTTGGTCCATTGTGTTTTTTGAAAAGCAAAGTCACTGCACCCGTTTACCAAGACATTTTGGAGCACTTCATGCTTTCTTCTGCTGACCAGCTTTTTAAAGATGCTGATTTCATTTTCCAGCAGGATTTGGCACCTGCCCACACTGCCAAAAGCACCAAAAGCTGGTTAAATGACCATGGTGTTGGTGTGCTTGACTGGCCAGCAAACTCACCAGACCTGAACCCCAGAGAGAATCTATGAGGTATTGTCAAGAGGAAAATGAGAAACAAGAGACCAAAAAATGCAGATGAGCTGAAGGCCACTGTCAAAGAAACCTGGGCTTCCGTACCACCTCAGCAGTGCCACAAACTGATCACCTCCATGCCACACCGAATTGAGGCAGTAATTGAAGCAAAAGGAGCCCCTACCAAGTATTGAGTACATATACAGTAAATGAACATACTTTCCAGAAGGCCAACAATTCACTAAAAATGTTTTTTTTTATTGGTCTTATGAAGTATTCTAATTTGTTGAGATAGTGAATTGGTGGGTTTTTGTTAAATGTGAGCCAAAATCATCACAATTAAAAGAACCAAAGGCTTAAACTACTTCAGTCTGTGTGCATTGAATGTGCTTTTCCATGACACTCTAATTTATTGAGATGCACCTGTAAATAGGAGGGAAAACAAATTCCCTTAATCATCCATCACAATGAGAAAAACCAAAGAATATATTTCTGATGTGCAGCAAAAGATAATTGAGCTTCACAAATTAGTGAAGAAAATTCCCATTTCCACCATCAGGGCAATAATTAAGAATTTCCAATCAACATAAAATGTTAGGACACTGCCTGGAAGAGGACGTGTGTCTATATCATCCTAATGCACGGTGAGAAGGAGAGTTTGAGCGGCTAAAGACTCTCCGAGGACCACAGCTGGAGAATTGCAGAAAATAGTTGAGTCTCGGGGTCAGAAAACCTTAAAAGAAATGTCAAACAGCACCTACATCAGCACATGTTGTTTGGGAGGGTTTCAAGAACAATTCTCCTCGCTCATCCAAAAACAAACTCCAGCATAGACCCAAGATGGCGGCGCGATCAGACGCGGCGGCTGCTCCAGGTCCCAAAGACGGTGCTTTTTTGTCTTTTAATGTCGTCTGTTCGTCTCCAAATAGTGTAAATTTACCGCTAATTCATAAGGAAATCACTCCTAAACTCAAATATGTTCGCCAAAGACTTTTGGATATCGGCAACGCATACAAAGACCAACTCTCGCCGGCGGCTACTGAGAAGCTACGAGGCCTCTGTTTACTGCTGAAGCCGGACCTCGAGACCGCGGCCTCGCCTACTGTCGCTACCCGCACAAGGCGGCGTCGCAAGCGGTGTGAGAGAGGACGGAAGCGCGGTAAGCGCAGAGGTATACGAGCTAGGCTGAGGGAAAACCCCACAAGACCGGCTCTTCCAACACTTTTTCATCATAGCCGGTGACTTACATTTACATTTACATTTAGTCATTTAGCAGACGCTTTTATCCAAAGCGACTTACAATTGGGGAATACATCGAGCGATTAATCTTGAAGAGGCAATCAGACATACGAAGTGCTTGCAACACCAAGTCTCAGACATTGTTCAAATAAATACAAACTACCCAAGGAAGGAATAAGTAAAGATAATTTTTTTTTTTTTTTTTTTTTTTTTTAAGTTTAGGATGAAGTCAAGTGCTGTCGAAAGAGATGAGTTTTCAGTTGTTGCTTGAAGATTGACAGGGATCCAGCATTCCGGATAGAGGTGGGAAGATCGTTCCACCAGCCAGGAATGGTGAATGAGAATGATCTAGAGAGTGATTTTGCGCCTCTCTGTGATGGTATCACGGTCGCTCACTAGCAGATCTCAGATTTCTGGAGGGATGTAGTTTGTTAATAGAGAGTGCAAGTAAACGGGTGCTGAGCCAGTGGTTGTTCTATATGCAAGCATCAGTGTCTTGAACTTGATGCGAGCCGTGATTGGTAGCCAGTGCAGGGAGATAAAGAGAGGTGTAACATGGGCTCTTTTGGGCTCGTTGAAGACCAGTCGTGCCGCTGCATTCTGAATCATTTGTAGAGGTTTGACTGTATTAGACGGAAGTCCAGCCAGAAGAGCATTGCAATAGTCCAGCCTAGAAATGACAAGGGCCTGGACAAGAAGTTGTGCAGCATGCTCTGTCAGAAAGGGCCTGATCTTTCTGATGTTAAATAGTGCAAACCTGCAAGATCGAGCAGTTTTGTAATGTGGTCTTTGAAGGTCAGCTGATCATCAAAGATTACACCAAGATTTCTGACCGAAGTTGATGGGGTTATTGTTGATGAACCTAACTGGATCGTGAAGTCATGCTGTAGAGTCGGAGTGGCAGGGAGGACAAGAAGCTCAGTCTTTGCCAGGTTGAGCTGCAGGTGATGTTCTTTCATCCATGCCGAGATGTCCGCCAGGCAACCTGAGATCCTTGCAGTTACCGTTGGATCATCTGGTTGAAAAGAGAGGTAGAGCTGTGTGTCATCAGCGTAGCAATGGTATGAGAATCCATGTGCCTGTATGATGGGACCCAGTGATGTAGTGTATGTGGAGAAGAGGAGGGGTCCAAGAACTGATCCCTGAGGAACCCCAGTGACCAGTGTATGTGCTTTGGATACCTCACCTCCCAGGCCACCCTGAAAGACCTACCAGTGAGATAGGATTCAAACCAGCGAAGTGGAATGCCAGAGATGCCCAGTGATGAGAGGGTGGACAGGAGTATCTGATGATTGACAGTGTCAAAAGCGGCAGATAGGTCCAGCAGAATGAGGACTGATGATTTGGAATGGGCTTTTGCAATTCGCAGGGCTTCAGTGACCGAGAGAAGCGCAGTCTCAGTTGAATGGCCCTCCTGAAACCTGACTGTTTAGCATCCAGTTTGTCGTTCTGTGAAAGAAACAGTGAGACTTGGTTGAAGACAACTCGTTCAAGTGTTTTCGCTATGAACGGAAGGAGAGAGACAGGTCTGTAGTTTTCTATAAGAGAAGTGTTTAATGTAGGTTTTTTGAGCAGTGGGGTTACCCGAGCCTGCTTGAACGCAATGGGGAAGTTACCTGTGAGTAGGGATGTGTTGATGATGTGTGTGAGTGCAGGTAAGAGTGTGGGTGAGATTGCTTGGAGAAGGTGTGAGGGGATTGGGTCAAGAGGACATGTTGTAGGATGGTTGGAGAGGAGAAGCTTGGATACTTCAGCTTCAGTGAGTGGACAGAAAGAAAAGATGGGAGTTTTAGCAGTGGATGTGGTAGGGTGAGGGTCCTGTGTGCGTGGAGGTGAAAACTGACCACTGATTGATCTAGTTTTGTCTGTAAAGAAAGTGGCAAAGTCATCAGCTGTAATAGAGGTGGAGGGAGGAGGTGGAGGGGGACAGAGGAGGGAATTAAATGTTCTGAAGAGATTACGCATGTCTGGAGCGCTGTCGATCTTGTTGCGGAAATGTGAGGATTTGGCAGTGTGGACTTTAGCAGAGAAGGATGTGAGCATAGACTGGTACCTACTGAGGTCCGACAGATCGTTTGATTTGCGCCATTTTCTCTCTGCCGCTCTGAGTGTAGTCCGATGTTCACGAAGAACCTCGGATAACCAGGGGTTGGAAGGAGCAGCCCGTGCGGGCCTAGAGGAGAGAGGACAAATGTCGTCTAGACAAGAGGTTAAGGTAGAGCATAAAGTCTCAGTAGCTGCGTTTACATCCAGAGATGAGAAATGGGTGGGTGAAGGAAGAGAGGAGGATACCACAGAGGAAAGATGGGAAGGAGAAAGGGAGCGCAGGTTTCGTCTAAAAGTAACTGGTAGGGGGGTTGGTGGCACAGGAGAAGCAAAGTGTAATGTAAATGTAATGAAGAAATGGTCCGAAGTATGTAGCGGTTGTACCAGAATGTTATCTGCAGTACAATTGCGTGTGTAAATTAAGTCAAGTTGGTTGCCTGATTTGTGCGTGCTAGTAGTGGTAAGGCGTTTGAGATCAAACGAAGCTAGGAGTGCATGGAAGTCTGTAGCATAAGGCTTGTCTAGGTGAATGTTGAAATCACCAAAGACTAGGAGTGGAGTGCCATCCTCCACGAAGAGGACAGCAGCCCGTCCAGCTCCTCTAGGAAGGTGGCTAGAATTTGGCTAGGGGGACGGTAAATGACCACGATCTGGAGTTTTATCGGAGCTGATACAGTAATGGCATGAGATTCAAATGAGTTGTAATTGCATAGGGAAGAGCGGGTTGAGTATTTCCAATTGTTAGAAATGAGCAGACCAGTGCCTCCACCCCGGCCAACTTGCCGGGGTGTGAGAGAAAGAGAGATTAGTAGAGAGCAGCTGGGGTTGCTGAGTCTTCTGGACGAATCCAGGTCTCAGTCAAGCCCAAGATGCTGAGCGTGGATTTTAAAGAAAAAGCAGAAATGAAGTCAGCTTTGTTGACAGCTGACTGACAATTCAGAGACCCACAGAGAAGGAAAGAGGTGTAGTGAAGGAGGTAGAGATAAGGCGCAGGTTAGCAGGATTACGTTGCCGTCTGCGTGGGACGTTAGAGCGTGGTTGAGAGAGAACCGGAATAGTTTGGAAACACATGATAGAGGTGGCAGGAAAGAGGATGGAAACGGAGAGTGTGTAAGGGAAGGGGGAAAAAAGAAAAGATACTTAAGTGTGTCGCTCGGAGTCGTTGCTTTCGGTTAAAGTCGGCAGGAAAAGTCGATGGTCTTCAACCACGCAAACCTAAAGACAGTTTTGCCAAAGTTCTACCAACATGTGAACTTTGCAACAAGGAAATAACACACTGGACTTTGTTTACACAACAGTTAAGAGCGCATACAAAGCTGAACCCGCCCCCATCTCGGGTACTCAGACCACATCTCTGTTATGCTAATCCCAGCATACAGACCACTTCTGAAACTGGCCAAACCGGTTCACAAACAGATCAAGGTATGGCCAGACAATGCCACCTCAGCACTGCAGGACTGCTTCCAGGACACAGACTGGAACATGTTTAAAGAGGCGGCCACCTACAACAACCACACAGACCTGCAGGAGTACACTGAAACTGTGACTGCTTACATTCAAAAGTGCACTGATGATGTGACAGTCACCAAGACCATCACCACACGCCAACCAGAAGCCATGGATGACAGCAGAGGTTCGTGGGCTGCTAAAGACCAGAGATGAAGCTTTCAGATCAGGAGATAAAGCAGCCCTCAAAACAGCAAGAGCCAATCTGTCCCGCAGCATCAAAAATGCAAAACGGTCATATGCTCAAAAAATCAACAATCACTTCACAGACAGCAGTGACACACGGAGCCTGTGGCAAGCTATTCAGACTATCACAGACTACAAGCCCCGCCACAGGCCTGTGATGATGACACATCCTCCCAGATGCACTCAACCACTTTTACTCACGGTTTGAAATGCAGAATGACACACCTGCACAAAACTGCCCACACCTCCCAACGACCAGGCGCTCTGTCTGTCTCCAGCCGACGTAAGGAAGTCCCTATCTAGGATCAACCCACGCAAGGCTGCGGGTCCCGACAACATACCTGGCCGTGTACTGAAAGACTGTGCTGCACAGCTGACAGATGTCCTAACAGATATCTTCAACACCTCGCTGAGCCAGGCAGTCGTCCCACATGTCTCAAATCCACAACAATCATACCGGTACCAAAGAAATCACCTGTGTCCTGTCTAAATGACTACCGTCCCATAGCACTGACTCCAATCATAATGAAGTGCTTTGAGAGGTTAGTCATGCACAACATCAAAACCAGCCTCCCCAACACACTCGATCCGCTCCAGTTTGCATACCGTCCGAACCGCTCTACGGACGATGCAATTTCCTCCACTCTCCACCTGGCTCTTACCCACCTAGAAAATAAAGACTCCTACGTTAGAATGCTGTTCATTGACTTCAGCTCAGCATTCAACACAATAATCCCACAACAGCTCATAAACAAACTCAACCTGCTGGGCCTTAACAATTCCCTCTGCAATTGGATCCTGGACTTTCTAACGGAAGACCTCAGTCAGTCCGTGTCGGCCACAACACCTCGAGCACTACCACACTGAACACAGGTGCCCCACAAGGCTGTGTGCTCAGCCCGCTGCTCTTCACGCTGCTGACCCACGACTGCACTGCCAAGTCCAGCTCCAACCACATCATCAAGTTCGCTGATGACACAACAGTGGTAGGCCTCATCAGCAACAACGATGAAACGCACTACAGAGAGGAAGTGGCACAGCTGGCTGAATGGTGTGGCACCAACAACCTGTCCCTCAATGTGAGTAAGACAAAGGAGGTTGTGATGGACTTCAGGAGAAACTCCGGTGATCACCCCCCACTGACCATCGACAGCTCGCCTGTGGAGAGAGTCAGCAGCACTAAATTCCTGGGGGTGCACATCACAGAGGATCTCACCTGGTCCACCAACACCATGTCACTCTCCAAGAAGGCACAACAGCGCCTACACTTCCTCCGCCGGCTGAAAAGAGCAAGTCTCCCTCCACCCATCCTCACCACTTTCTACAGGGGCACCATTGAGAGTGTGCTGACCAGCTGCATCACTGTCTGGTACGGGAACTGTACTGCAGCAGACCGCAAGACCCTACAACGGACAGTGAACACCGCTGCAAGGATCATCGGTGCCCCTCTCCCCTCCATCCTGGATATTTTCCTCACACGATGCTCCAGCAAAGCCAATAGTATCGTGAAGGACTCCACACACCCCTCCCACAGTCTCTTCCAGCTCCTACCATCAGGAAGACGGTACCGGAGCATCAGAGCCCGCTCTGCCAGACTGCTCAACAGCTTTTTCCCCAGGCTGTGAGAGCCCTGAACTCAAATCACCCGCCCTCTCTGAACCCCCATACAAACCCCTACCTCCTGTAACATGTAACGTGCAATTCGAAGTGTGCTACACACAGGTGAGTGGGCCTGTACAAACCACCTGTAGTAGCACACTCTCCTCCTCTATGCACTAGTCACTTTTCACACACACTGCTGTGTGTACACAAATCCACAAAAGAACTCCATAATATATGTATGTTTACATGCTCATGCACTACAAATCATCCTGCACTGTTCCCCAGCCAGCTGCTTGAACTCAATGTTTCTCCTTGCACATGTACAGTACTTATCTGAAGCATTCGTATAGTTTGTATAGTTTGTATAGTTTGTATTTTTAGTTTGTATAGGTACTTTTTTATAGATAGTATATTTATATTTATAGTCAAAATCTATCAGTAGGATAGTTGTGTATAGGTTTATATTGTCTTACTCCATTGTTGTATGCCTGTATTTATGTAGCACCGTGGTCCTGTGAGGCACGACATTTCGTTCCACTGTATGCCCCCGCATGTAGCGGAATGACAATAAAGCTCAACTTGACTTGACTTGACTTGATATTCAGTTATCAGACACGACTGGAGCTTCAGATGGGACTGGCTTCTATGCTCAGATGAAACTAAAAAATGAGCTTTTTAGCAGCAAATACTCAAGATGGGTTTAAAAAGTACCCCATGTGTACAATGAAATATACTGCTGTATTTTTGATGTTGTGGCCTATATTTCTGCTGGAGGTCCTGGACATCTTGTTTAGACGCATGGCATCATGGATTCTATCAAATACCAACAGATAAAAATCAATAAGTGACTGACTCTGTTAGAAATCTTATAATGGGCCATGTTTGGATCTTCCAACCGTACAATAATCCAAACACAAACCTCAAAACAACACAAAAATGGGTCACTGAGCACAAAACCAAGCTTCTGCTGGTCGTTCCAGTCCTCTGACCTGAACCCTGCAGAACATGAGTGACCTGAAGAGAAGAAGCTGTGAATCTAAAGGGTCTGGAGTGATTCTGGATGAAGGAATGGTCTCTGATCTCTTGTCAGGTGTCTCTAACCTCATCAGGCATTATAGGAGAACATTTAGAGCTGTTAAACTGGCAAATGGAGGTTTCAAAAGTATTGAATAAAAGGGTGCCGTTAATTGTGGCTAACGTGTATTAGAGAAAACATTTATTTCATAATGATATTTCCCCATTTTAAATTCTTATTATCCAATGAAAGGTTAGATTTTTGTGAATTTTTTAATAAAAGATCAAAAGGATTAACAATGCAGATTAATTTTCACAGCCTTCTTTGATCATATTTACCAAGAGTGCCATTATTAGACATCTTTCAGAAATATTATATCATCTTAACTATTCCAAAGATTTGTCCTGTAATGTTTGGTCGTCACAGTATAACAGTGATGCCAGTTATGATCGTAGAAGAGGCAAAGATGAAGCTCAGGTAGTTTTGATCTCGACATCATTCCCAGACTTTCTCTATCTTCATCATCATCATCATCATCATCATCATCATCATCATCATCATCATCATCATCATCATCATCATCATCATCATCATCATCATCATCATCATCATCATCATCATCATCATCATCATCATCATCATCATCATCATCATCATCATCATCATCATCATCATCATCATCATCATCATCATCATCATCATCATCATCATCATCATCATCATCATCATCATCATCATCATCATCATCATCATCATCATCATCATCATCATCATCATCATCATCATCATCATCATCATCATCATCATCATCATCATCATCAGTATTATTCTTCGGTGAGGGAATGACGGCAGGTGCGTCTGACCGCTGGTGTATTTATAGACGTTGTTCTCCAGGGCCGTGAAGCACACAGGGATGCCAGTAAAGATCTGGACGGTTCAGAGTGAGCTGCGTAACTCATCCAGGGTTCAGACGAACGGCCGGCTGCTGTGGGACTCAGCGGTTCATCTGAGCCCAGTCTGAAATAAACACTCTCGGACAGTTATTATTAGTAAGTCAGTTTCTGAGTGTCGAAGGCTGTCCGATGGACCGAGTCCAGATCATGTGACCTCACCTCATCTCAGCCCGCCTCTCCGATCGTCTGCCGTGTGACCGCAGCCTGTCCTCTGATTGGCTCATCTCTGGGCTGTCAGGGATTCTTGGGATTTCTTCCAGAGTAAAACAGCTCTGCCGCCTGCATCTCCGTCCTAAAGCTCATCATGGAGTGTAATGTAAATGTAATGAAGAAATGGTCCAGTATGTAGCGGTTGTACCAGAATGTTATCTGCAGTACAATTGCGTGTGTAAATTAAGTCAAGTTGGTTGCCTGATTTGTGCGTGCTAGTAGTGGTAAGGCGTTTGAGATCAAATGAAGCTAGGAGTGCATGGAAGTCTGTAGCATAAGGCTTGTCTAGGTGAATGTTGAAATCACC
The DNA here is from genome assembly GCF_012432095.1 of Onychostoma macrolepis. Taxonomy (NCBI): domain Eukaryota; kingdom Metazoa; phylum Chordata; class Actinopteri; order Cypriniformes; family Cyprinidae; genus Onychostoma; species Onychostoma macrolepis. The sequence goes on from NC_081156.1 coordinate 36,455,855, forward strand.
AAAGACTAGGAGTGGAGTGCCATCCTCCACGAAGAGGACAGCAGCCCGTCCAGCTCCTCTAGGAAGGTGGCTAGAATTTGGCTAGGGGACGGTAAATGACCACGATCTGGAGTTTTATCGGAGCTGATACAGTAATGGCATGAGATTCAAATGAGTTGTAATTGCATAGGGAAGAGCGGGTTGAGTATTTCCAATTGTTAGAAATGAGCAGACCAGTGCCTCCACCCGGCCAACTTGCCGGGGTGTGAAGAAAGAGAGATTAGTAGAGAGCAGCTGGGGTTGCTGAGTCTTCTGGACGAATCCAGGTCTCAGTCAAGCCCAAGATGCTGAGCGTGGATTTTAAAGAAAAGCAGAAATGAAGTCAGCTTTGTTGACAGCTGACTGACAATTCAGAGACCCACAGAGAAGGAAAGAGGTGTAGTGAAGGAGGTAGAGATAAGGCGCAGGTTAGCAGGATTACGTTGCCGTCTCGTGGGGACGTTAGAGCGTGGTTGAGAGAGAACCGGAATAGTTTGGAAACACATGATAGAGGTGGCAGGAAAGAGGATGGAAACGGAGAGTGTGTAAGGGAAGGGGGAAAAAAGAAAAGATACTTAAGTGTGTCGCTCGGAGTCGTTGCTCGGTTAAAGTCGCGCAGGAAAAGTCGATGGTCTTCAACCACGCAAACCTAAAGACAGTTTTGCCAAAGTTCTACCAACATGTGAACTTTGCAACAAGGAAATAACACACTGGACTTTGTTTACACAACAGTTAAGAGCGCATACAAAGCTGAACCCGCCCCCACCTCGGGTACTCAGACCACATCTCTGTTATGCTAATCCCAGCATACAGACCACTTCTGAAACTGGCCAAACCGGTTCACAAACAGATCAAGGTATGGCCAGACAATGCCACCTCAGCACTGCAGGACTGCTTCCAGGACACAGACTGGAACATGTTTAAAGAGGCGGCCACCTACAACAACCACACAGACCTGCAGGAGTACACTGAAACTGTGACTGCTTACATTCAAAAGTGCACTGATGATGTGACAGTCACCAAGACCATCACCACACGCGCCAACCAGAAGCCATGGATGACAGCAGAGGTTCGTGGGCTGCTAAAGACCAGAGATGAAGCTTTCAGATCAGGAGATAAAGCAGCCCTCAAAACAGCAAGAGCCAATCTGTCCCGCAGCATCAAAAATGCAAAACGGTCATATGCTCAAAAAATCAACAATCACTTCACAGACAGCAGTGACACACGGAGCCTGTGGCAAGCTATTCAGACTATCACAGACTACAAGCCCCCGCCACAGGCCTGTGATGATGACACATCCCTCCCAGATGCACTCAACCACTTTTACTCACGGTTTGAAATGCAGAATGACACACCTGCACAAAAACTGCCCACACCTCCCAACGACCAGGCGCTCTGTCTGTCTCCAGCCGACGTAAGGAAGTCCCTATCTAGGATCAACCCACGCAAGGCTGCGGGTCCCGACAACATACCTGGCCGTGTACTGAAAGACTGCGCTGCACAGCTGACAGATGTCCTAACAGATATCTTCAACACCTCGCTGAGCCAGGCAGTCGTCCCCACATGTCTCAAATCCACAACAATCATACCGGTACCAAAGAAATCACCTGTGTCCTGTCTAAATGACTACCGTCCCATAGCACTGACTCCAATCATAATGAAGTGCTTTGAGAGGTTAGTCATGCACAACATCAAAACCAGCCTCCCCAACACACTCGATCCGCTCCAGTTTGCATACCGTCCGAACCGCTCTACGGACGATGCAATTTCCTCCACTCTCCACCTGGCTCTTACCCACCTAGAAAATAAAGACTCTACGTTAGAATGCTGTTCATTGACTTCAGCTCAGCATTCAACACAATAATCCCACAACAGCTCATAAACAAACTCAACCTGCTGGGCCTTAACAATTCCCTCTGCAATTGGATCCTGGACTTTCTAACCGGAAGACCTCAGTCAGTCCGTGTCGGCCACAACACCTCGAGCACTACCACACTGAACACAGGTGCCCCACAAGGCTGTGTGCTCAGCCCGCTGCTCTTCACGCTGCTGACCCACGACTGCACTGCCAAGTCCAGCTCCAACCACATCATCAAGTTCGCTGATGACACAACAGTGGTAGGCCTCATCAGCAACAACGATGAAACGCACTACAGAGAGGAAGTGGCACAGCTGGCTGAATGGTGTGGCACCAACAACCTGTCCCTCAATGTGAGTAAGACAAAGGAGGTTGTGATGGACTTCAGGAGAAACTCCGGTGATCACCCCCCACTGACCATCGACAGCTCGCCTGTGGAGAGAGTCAGCAGCACTAAATTCCTGGGGGTGCACATCACAGAGGATCTCACCTGGTCCACCAACACCATGTCACTCTCCAAGAAGGCACAACAGCGCCTACACTTCCTCCGCCGGCTGAAAAGAGCAAGTCTCCCTCCACCCATCCTCACCACTTTCTACAGGGGCACCATTGAGAGTGTGCTGACCAGCTGCATCACTGTCTGGTACGGAACTGTACTGCAGCAGACCGCAAGACCCTACAACGGACAGTGAACACCGCTGCAAGGATCATCGGTGCCCCTCTCCCCTCCATCCTGGATATTTTCCTCACACGATGCTCCAGCAAAGCCAATAGTATCGTGAAGGACTCCACACCCCTCCCACAGTCTCTTCCAGCTCCTACCATCAGGAAGACGGTACCGGAGCATCAGAGCCCGCTCTGCCAGACTGCTCAACAGCTTTTTCCCCCAGGCTGTGAGAGCCCTGAACTCAAATCACCCGCCCCTCTCTGAACCCCCATACAAACCCCTACCTCCTGTAACATGTAACGTGCAATTCAAGTGTGCTACACACAGGTGAGTGGGCCTGTACAAACCACCTGTAGTAGCACACTCTCCTCCTCTATGCGCACTAGTCACTTTTCACACACACTGCTGTGTGTACACAAATCCACAAAAGAACTCCATAATATATGTATGTTTACATGCTCATGCACTACAAATCATCCTGCACTGTTCCCCAGCCAGCTGCTTGAACTCAATGTTTCTCCTTGCACATGTACAGTACTTATCTGAAGCATTCGTATAGTTTGTATAGTTTGTATAGTTTGTATTTTTTAGTTTGTATAGGTACTTTTTTATAGATAGTATATTTATATTTATAGTCAAAATCTATCAGTAGGATAGTTGTGTATAGGTTTATATTGTCTTACTCCATTGTTGTATGCCTGTATTTATGTAGCACCGTGGTCCTGTGAGGCACGACATTTCGTTCCACTGTATGCCCCCGCATGTAGCGGAATGACAATAAAGCTCAACTTGACTTGACTTGACTTGATATTCAGTTATCAGACACGACTGGAGCTTCAGATGGGACTGGCTTCTATGCTCAGATGAAACTAAAAAATGAGCTTTTTAGCAGCAAATACTCAAGATGGGTTTAAAAAGTACCCCATGTGTACAATGAAATATACTGCTGTATTTTTGATGTTGTGGCCTATATTTCTGCTGGAGGTCCTGGACATCTTGTTTAGACGCATGGCATCATGGATTCTATCAAATACCAACAGATAAAAAATCAATAAGTGACTGACTCTGTTAGAAATCTTATAATGGGCCATGTTTGGATCTTCCAACCGTACAATAATCCAAACACAAACCTCAAAAACAACACAAACATGGGTCACTGAGCACAAAACCAAGCTTCTGCTGGTCGTTCCAGTCCTCTGACCTGAACCCTGCAGAACATGAGTGACCTGAAGAGAAGAAGCTGTGAATCTAAAGGGTCTGGAGTGATTCTGGATGAAGGAATGGTCTCTGATCTCTTGTCAGGTGTCTCTAACCTCATCAGGCATTATAGGAGAACATTTAGAGCTGTTAAACTGGCAAATGGAGGTTTCGAAAAGTATTGAATAAAAGGGTGCCGTTAATTGTGGCCAACGTGTATTAGAGAAAAACATTTATTTCATAATGATATTTCCCCCCATTTTAAATTCTTATTATCCAATGAAAGGTTAGATTTTTGTGAATTTTTTTAATAAAAGATCAAAAGGATTAACAATGCAGATTAATTTTCACAGCCTTCTTTGATCATATTTACCAAGAGTGCCATTATTTTTGGCCATGACTGTAAATGCAGCCTTGGTGAGCAGAAGAGACATCTTTCAGAAATATTATATCATCTTAACTATTCCAAAGATTTGTCCTGTAATGTTTGGTCGTCACAGTATAACAGTGATGCCAGTTATGATCGTAGAAGAGGCAAAGATGAAGCTCAGGTAGTTTTGATCTCGACATCATTCCCAGACTTTCTCTATCTTCATCATCATCATCATCAGTATTATTCTTCGGTGAGGGGAATGACGGCAGGTGCATCTGACCGCTGGTGTATTTATAGACGTTGTTCTCCAGGGCCGTGAAGCACACAGGGATGCCAGTAAAGATCTGGACGGTTCAGAGTGAGCTGCGTAACTCATCCAGGGTTCAGACGAACGGCCGGCTGCTGTGGGACTCAGCGGTTCATCTGAGCCCAGTCTGAAATAAACACTCTCGGACAGTTATTATTAGTAAGTCAGTTTCTGAGTGTCGAAGGCTGTCCGATGGACCGAGTCCAGATCATGTGACCTCACCTCATCTCAGCCCGCTCTCTCCGATCGTCTGCCGTGTGACCGCAGCCTGTCCTCTGATTGGCTCATCTCTGGGCTGTCAGGGATTCTTGGGATTTCTTCCAGAGTAAAAACAGCTCTGCCGCCTGCATCTCCGTCCTAAAGCTCATCATGGAGTCATGCGGCCCTGGGCCCTTATAGCGGCCCGTCGTTCTCTGTGTGTGTTTGAGCGTGAAGATGGCGTGTAAATATGGTCATGTGGATGAGGATCTTTCATGTTTGTTTTAGTAGTGTTGTAGTTGTGTGATGTGTGTGAGCGGCGTGATCTTCACACACACACACACACACATTCCCGCCGGACATGTCTAACACTTACCGAACTCTCTCGCAGCACCTCAATGATCTGAAGAAGGAGAACTTCAGCCTCAAGCTGCGCATCTACTTCCTGGAGGAACGGATCCAGCAGAAGTTTGAGGACAGCAGTGATGAGATCTACAGAACGGTGAGACGCTTTCAGATCTGCTTCATTTACAAGCAGAAGAGAACAAGAGCTGTAGCAGTAATAATGATTAAAATGATACAAATAAATATCATTTCATTTGTATATGACCTTTCTCCATTAAAAAGAATGTATACATTTCTTTTAAAGAAATCTGTATATAATGCAGGTCGTAGCGCAGAAGTTCTCGTAACCGTGGGGACGATCCGCGGGTCTCTGTGAGAGAGATTTGGTTTTGCTGCTGCAGAACACCTGTGTTTGTTGATTCTGAACATCTTTTTATGTGATGTATCCTAGATTTTTGTTTGCTGATTTGGCAAGTCTAATTTTGTTGAAATCACTAGCATTACTTGTAATTGTTTTAGAAGCACCAAAGAACCCATCGGTAATGGCATTGTGTGCGGATAAACTAATTCTTTGAGTTAGTTAAGCTTGTTGCTATTTTTCTTTTTGTGTAATAGTTTTTCTTTTTTTTCAAAGAAAAAAACAAATCATAAAAAAAAAAACAATGCCAAAAAATTATGTTTGCTGGAAATAATATAACAATTGATTAAAGATCCTTCATCGAACCATGTAAAAACCCATCTAAACATGCTGCAGGATCCTGAAATACAGACTAATTTACATGAACATGTGTCTGTAAGATAGTAAGTGATTTGTGTCTATATCAATTGTGTCTATATCAATGTTTTGTGTGAATTCCAGCACAGAAATCCATCCGTTCTGCTGAATCTCTTTTTAGTTTAGTTACTTTACTCGCTTCATGTCTGAAGTGTTCATGTGAAGGGTGAGAGTGATTTTACGC